>NW_021832531.1:0-300000 GCF_006345805.1 Octopus sinensis | reverse complement strand
AATAAACCTTAAGGATGCTTTAATTTATACCTATCAAGCATGGACAAAGCTAAATAGTACAACAATAATAAATTGTTTTCGACATGGTAAATGGACCGAAGATTTTATTGAAGAAATATATGACAAGTCCTCGCTTGAAACCTATCAGCAATTCGTGTCAAGACTACAAATAAATGATCCAAGAGATCCTGGACAATTTGGATAAAAATGATGATGAGGACATTTATTGTGGAGAAAAAAAGAATGAACAAGTCGTTTTAGACCACGATGCTTTGAATGCTCTCCATGCATTGAGGAAGTACTTCAAACAAAAGGATGAAATTAATTTAAATGTCTTCAATCACCTTGATGATGTTAGTAGAAACATCAAAATAAATATTAAAACTAAAATAACTGACTATATTTAAAGAAATTAATGTCTTCATTTTTTAATTAGTCTATAAAATTAAAAAAATGCATTTTATTAACAAATAAAAATATTCAAATTTGTCTCTCGAATCCGCCAAACTCTCGAATCCGCCGTAATTTCCCAGGTCCCAAATTTGGCGGATTCGAGAGGTTTTAGTGTATATTGAATAGCATCTTTAACAGTATAAAAAGTATCTTCACATTTCTTTATTCCTTCGCTTAGACAGTTGTAAAATGATATGTTTGCTAGGTTCCGCTCCAGTGAATCAGAATCTATCGCCTTCTTTGCATTCAGAACAATTTTTCCATTATTCGATAACGAGGAAATTTTGTTCAAATGTTTTGAATAATATGTTGCAGCATTAAGCCAGCTGCCCCATCTTGTGACAACAACATCTGAAGGTAGACCAAATTCTGAAAAAAGCTTTTGACGACTTTTATTTTTAAGCGTCACAATCTTCATCGATGATATTAAGAAATCGATGTCTTGATAGTGAGAACGCACTTTTAGTGCACAATTATGAAGTAAATGGGCGAAACAAGTAAGATGAATCATATTTGGATAAAATATACGTATGCTAGTTGCGGCTGACATCATATACGGTGCAGCATCAGTTAACAACAAAACAAAGTTTTTTCTTTCAATTTGGTAATTTCGTAAGCAATCATCAATTGTTTGACAAACTGAACTTGCATCAGCAATCTCAACACAAATACAGTCAATTAAATATATATTGGTTGGGTTGTCAATCTTTCCAGCAATAATGTTCACATATTTTTTTAAAGAATGTTGGGTTTCGTCTATTACTAAAAATATTTGACTCCCTTTGAAATATTCTTTAAGTTTTTCAACCTGTTTCACAAAAATAGTGGAAACAAGATTTCTGGAATGTGTCTCACTAGGCAGTTTAAATCCCAAAGTTTCAAAAAAAGTTTGAAAATCAACATCCCTTAATTTGAACAGCGGAATATTTGTTTTGGTCATCATTTCGACCAAACAATCGCGTAACACTCTTCGGAAACCACATCTTTCGAAATTAACTTCATTTGGACATTAGATTTTCCTGATTCTAATCTCTTTTTGTGTTTCAACGTTTGGCGATGTTGTTTAACGTTGAAACTTTTTCCATATTTAACAGGAACACAACATTTTGAACAGTAAAGTCTCCCGCTGATCATCCTCTTCGAATTCGTTAGGAAATTTGCTAATTATCTTAATACAGTACCGCTCAAATGTTTCGGACCACCCACTTTTTCTCAATTCCAAGTCAATCCTAAATTATTTTTATACGGTTCTTTAGAGAAACTTATTAGATAAGCTTAAACACATTTATTCTATTTTAAAAACTTGGACAGATATTCATGTTTGGCGCAATTTTAAAATTATCGATTTATACTCGATCATATGTTCCGGACCAGTTTAAAAAAAAACGAAATTTATTAAACTTATAAAAAGTTAATAATTAATATTTCCTCCGTTGTTCGTTATAACAGCATTTATTCGCTCTGGAAGTGAATTGTATAATTTTTCAATGTACGAATTATCAATCTCGTACCAAATTTTTTTGGTCAAATTCCAGAGCTCTGGAAGATCTTTTGGTTCCAGATCATAAGTTTTTGTTTTAGTACCGACCACATATTTTCAATAATATTCAGTTCGGGTGACTGGCTCGGCCAAGTTCTAAGATTTTTATTTGTTTCCTTTGAAAAAAATTCATTGTCGACATGGACCGATGGGAAGGAGCGCCGTCTTGCTGGAGATACATGGTCTCATCATAAAAATTTTCGAGTCCAACATTTATAATTCTCTGATACTCTGGCGGAATCAACATTTTTAATGCATAAGACAATGTTTCTCCATCCATTTGCAGCAATAGCTCCCCAGACCATAATGCTAGGAGAAAATTTTCGTGTTTTTAAAACAATATTTGAGTCAAATCTAGAGTTTGGTGGCCTTCTAACATAATTTTTTGTGTTTGAATGCAAATTTATTTTGCATTCATCACTAAAAATAATTTTACCCCAATCATTTTGGCTCCAAGTTAATTTCTCAATGCACCAATTTTTTCTAGCCTTTTTATGGCATATGGAAAGACTTGGTTTTGGGCATTGCTTTCGCGCCATTCAAATTATTTCTTTGTAGGCATCTTTTAATTGTATTTGTGCTTACAATAGAATTTAATTTCATATCAAATTTAATTTGATTTGCCGTTTTTGTGGGGTCTGCTTTCGAAATTCTCACTAATTTGCGTTCAGATCTTGGGGATAACAATCTCGGTCGACCAGATTTGGGTCTGTCGGAATATAGTCCAACGGATGAATATCTGGAAATTGTTCTTTGAACAGCAGTTTTGGATATTTTTAATTTTTCGGCAATTTCTCTTTGTGAAGCTCCATCTTTAAAAAAAGTGATGATAGCGACCCGATCAACCAGTGAAACACGCGGCATTTGTTATTTATTAGTCTTTTGTTTTTAATTGAATCAAAAATTATTTAAATTTAAAGAGATTTAACTGGTTCGAAACATATGATTGCAACTGGTCCGGAACATATGATCGAGTCAAAAATCAATTATATTCAATTGGCGCCAAACAAAAATATTTAAAGAAAATTTTAGAATAGAATATGTATTTAAGCTTATCTAATAAGTTTTCTAAAGAACCGTATAAAAAAATTTAGGATTGACTTGGAAATGAGAAAAATAGGGTGGTCCGAAACATTTGAGCGGTACTGTAATAAATGGTATGGTGTGTGTCTGTCTGTCTGTCTGTCTGTGTGTCTGTCTGTGTGTCTGTCTGTCTGTCTGTCTGTGTGTGCACACCAACTTCAAATTGGCAATACAATGTCCTCGACTTTCATGATGAGGTCCTTAAAACCTTCCCCCCAAAAAAATTAAAAAAAAATTTTCTGCGTTTTGGTCAAAATGAACAACTACGATGTCCTCGACTTACATGATGAGGTCCTTAAAACCTTCCCCCCCAAAAAAATTAAAAAAAAATTTTCTGCATTTTGGTTAAAATGAATAACTACGATGTCCTCGACTTACATGATGAGGTCCTTAAAACCTTCCCCCCCAAAAAAATTAAAAAAAAATTTTCTGCATTTTGGTTAAAATGAACAACTACAATGTCCTCGACTTACATGATGAAGTCCTTAAAACCTTCCCCCCAAAAAAATTAAAAAAAAATTTTCTGCATTTTGTTAAAATGAACAACTACAATGTCCTCGACTTACATGATGAAGTCCTTAAAACCTTCCCCCCCAAAAAAATTAAAAAAAAATTTTCTGCATTTTGGTTAAAATGAACAACTACAATGTCCTCGACTTACATGATGAAGTCCTTAAAACCTTCCCCCCCAAAAAAATTAAAAAAAAATTTTCTGCATTTTGGTTAGAATGAACAACTACAATGTCCTCGACTTACATGATGAAGTCCTTAAAACCTTCCCCCCCAAAAAAATTAAAAAAAAATTTTCTGCATTTTGGTTAAAATGAACAACTACAATGTCCTCGACTTACATGATGAAGTCCTTAAAACCTTCCCCCCAAAAAAATTAAAAAAAAATTTTCTCTGCATTTTGGTTAAAATGAACAACTACAATGTCCTCAACTTACATGATGAAGTCCTTAAAACCTTCCCCCCCAAAAAAATTAAAAAAAAATTTTCTGCATTTTGGTTAAAATGAACAACTACAATGTCCTCGACTTACATGATGAAGTCTTTAAAACCTTCCCCCCAAAAAATCAAAAATTATTTTCTGCATTTTGATTAAAATGAACAACGCGAATGTCCTCGACATTCATGATGAGGTCCATTAAAACCTTCAAGGCAAAAATCTCACGTATTAAGAATATCCTTGATGAAAACGACAGCGAGAATATTAACAATGATGAACTCCCAATTATTCGCGATAAAGAAATTCAATTCATCCTATGTTTTTCTCTTTAAAATTAAATGCATATATCATTATCGACCATGAATCAAAATTAAAGCTATTATCATATTTGACTTTGACAGAATGTGCAATCACAGATTGCACGACTTTGAATAGAGTGTGCAATTAACAGATTTTGAAAAACCACTTTGATAGTTGAAACCACATTAGCACAATCATTAACACAATTTACCACCAATTGACGCACGACTTGAATAGAGTGTGCAATTAACAGATTTTGAAAAACACTTTGATAGTTGAAACCACATTAGCACAACCATTAACACAATTTACCACCAATTGACAGCGCAATCAGAAGAATTTGCGTAAAAATATTAACTATTTACTTGAGTTTTTTCGTAAAGATAGAATTTATTTTCGGTATGCCTCTTTTCCTAAACTTTTTTATTATTCAAAAATAATTTTTTAAATAGATAACCGAAGGAGGAAAAACGAAGCTGAAGAAAAAACGGTCAGCTTAATAAGGTAATTAATTAAATTTTTTTTGTGTGTCGCTTTCTTGCCTGCCGCATTTCCGCCTGCCGTATCCCCCCTGCCCCATTTCCGCCAGTAAAAAATAAAAAAAGAAAAAAAAGGAATTACAAAGGAAAATGAAAAAATTAAATATAAAAAAAAATAAACCACAAAAATGAAAAAAAAGTTTGCAATGACAATAAACAAGGCCCAGGGACAGTCATTAAAGGTAGTTGGGTTATTTTTAGAGAGTGAGTGCTTTTCACATGGACAGCTGTATGTGGGATGCTCGAGGGTAGGCAGAAGAAAATTTATTCATATATGCCAAGGAAGGACGGACGACAAACATCGTTTATCAACAGGCGATAGAATAGGGTTACATTAAACCAGGTAGTTTTATACATCTACATAAACTTATAGTTGTTTGATGAAACAGGCCCTCCGCAGGAGCTAGGTCGCGGTGAGCGAAGCGAGCTGCCGAGCTAGTATTATATATTTTCTTTTTATTTGATTTTTTAGGTTTAGGCATCACAACAGATATATTTAATTATATGACTAAATGAAAAAAATATAACTTTATGGAAAAAATATGACCTTATGAAAAAAATATGACATTAATGGCCTATAAAACTACATCGAAAGTAAATAAAAATATAATAATAATAATTTAAAATGATGGAAATAATAAACTAACAATTCTTTTTTGATATGACTTTAATGACTTTTGGTTGTTCTAGTTATCAAACATCCAAAAGAAAAAATATAAAGTAATGTACACTCCTCGTCACTGAAAACCGAACAAGCTATTTTTGATGATTTTATTAATTTGCGCGATTTCGTCAGAGAACTTGTTTATGATTAACAAAAGCAAGAATTCTCCGGATTCTGAAAAAAAACTATCTAATCAGCTATTTATTTAGACCAACTTTTCTATGATGCAGCAAGCGAATAACTAATCAGACATCTATCAGTCGCTCCCAAAGATCCCAATGGCTGATGTTAAAAAAAGAAGACAATTGGTTTGTATAAAAATAGAGATGCGGAGATAATATCTGCATGAGGAACAGTTTGGATAGTTCGGTATAATAATAAACCATGTTTGACGTAATAAGGTCATTTAGCATTGTGTGACCACTTTACGAGGTTTACTCGTAATTTCCGTAAAGAGGAGAATTCGGTTAATTTAAAGCTATTTGATTGGGCTAGTGGACATATAGTTTTGGATAGGTTGGCAAAAGTCCAACGCAGTTGGGTCATAAATTTTTCAAAGTCACAGAAATGTAGACGTGTTCCAAAATAATAAAGAAAAATTAATAATCTCAGATATTTACTAAAGAGATCAGCAAAAGAACTTTAGAAGTGTAATTTTTATAAAATAAATATTTTTAAAACTTCGCCGCTTCAGCGTCTCGCAGCTCTGGGCTAGACATTTAATATTCCCTAGATTTCTGCATTCTGAATTCACGATAAGTTGGCTGTCCATGACTGAATGCGCCTAGGAAACACAATTTTATTCTCCAGCGCGTTTTGATTTAATTTTTCTTTTATCTGATAATGGATTAATCAAAAATTCAGGTTGTTCGAGAATTTGGAATACAGGCCTTATCCTTTTTTTTGATCTAATAATTTCCATCAAAACAATAAGGAAGTGAAAAGATAGCTAAGCTATTACTGGCCTCACGAGACACCCGGCCAGCCTCGCGAATGGCGAAGCCGTTCCCTCGGATCACAGCAATCGACAGACGTTCCAGAGCCAAGGATACTCTCTTGGATCGTGGCTAATCCTTGAAATCCGTCGGGCCGAGCGAGCGAAGGAAAGGAGTGTCTGGGGCCGAAAATCCCGGAGGACTCCACGGCAATTGGAGTAAAGAACAGCGAGTTGAAAGGTGGCCGTACTTGAGAATCTTTCGGTCCTCGGCCTGCTTCGAAGCGTGCCCAGGATTGTCGGCGGACAGAGCAAGATTTCCAAGCGAGAACGTGTCCGAACAGGTAGAATCCCTGCTTGTATGGGAAGGTGGACAACCCGTCTGGGCGTTTGCCATCCCCTCTATCCAGTCCAACAGGTTCAAGGATTGACGGGATGCCAGCTGAAGCGAGGGCTCTCTGTATGATCGAGTTGAGTTCACTAAGCTATGTGGTTATTATTATTATTATTTAAGCCAAAAAACAGAATCACCGTCTTAACCATTAACTAACGTGTTCAGGTGATTCCGACACTTCTCAACAGCGAGCCATCTTTTCACGATGTTCAGACGTGACCCCACACACTTTCTGTATGTACGGTGAAATGCTTGTGGTCCATCTCCACGATCCCTCCCACTTGCCTCTACAAGAGACTCCAGTGTTCGATGGACAATTTTCCTGTCGGTATGGTCCTTCAGTAGGTTATGGATTTTTCTTGGATTTTCTCGATTTTTACTTGGTTCGTTGCCGCCAGGTTACAGCCCCAAGCAGCACATGCATAGCCTATTGTTGGCTCGATATACTGCTTGTAAAGGGTCTCTACCCTGGCGGACAAGTTCTCCCACAGTTCCAAAGAAAGGCTTTCACAAAATTGATTTTCTTAATACAAGTTGACACGATCGATTCAACATGAGGTGAAAAACAGAGGAAAGTATCAAACGTTACACCCAATATCTTCTGTGTTTTCTTTTGTGTTATTGGGACTCCATTCAGCGTGACTTCAATAGTTTTCGTCCCATCTTCCTGTTTTTCGTGTGAAAGGGTGACTGCTGACTTTTCGGAACATGCATGTAGTCTGTTTTCATATAGCCATCCATATAAGTCGTCCAGTATTCTTTGTAGTCTTTCCTTCGCGTATTCGACATTTACATCCCTTGATGCGACAACTATGTCATCGGCATAGGAGAGTAGTATGTCATTATTATCCATAGGAACCGGGAGATCATTCAGAAACAAGTTGAAGAGGGTCGGGGATAAAGGAGAACCCTGGGGGTACACCATTGGGCAATAAGCGTGATCTTGAACTCTCGTTCCCGACGCACACTTTCCCACGACGTCCGCTCAAAAAATTCGCTATCCATAGCTTCATAGGTGTAGAAATATTTGTACCAAATATCTTTTGAATTAGGATCTTCCTTGGGACGGAGTCAAACGGTTGATGTACAAAATACATCAAATTACGGGCCGTGCTCCTTTTTTATATATTAATTAAAATAAAAGTGTTAATTTTAGTTTACTATCTCAATTCCTTTATCATTAGAGATTGACTTTTCTATTCTTTTGTAAAATAAAAAATATGGAAAAGACTGAAACACTACATTCACTATTGTGGCTTGTATCTGAAATAAAAAAATATTGTAATTAAACTTGATGGTCAGTAATCATGAGTCACTTACCACTTCAGGACATTACATAACAAATGTAGTGTCTGTTGATGTTAGAATAGCCTTGGTGGACGATAACTGAGTATAATTCATATAATTTGGATTTAAATACACTAACACTTCAATTACGTCAGGGTCATTCAAATAGGGTTGCATGTTCATTTTTGAGTCAAATAGATATTTCGATTTTAGTTTTCGTATAAATCTATTTCTAAAACAAATTCTAGAATAAACTAAGTAATAATATTTTTTGGTTACGGGAGAAAACCATTTTTCGATTACGAAAAGTGTCACTGGGTCTGAAAATACTTATGCCGAGTTCCCAAACGAATGAATTATTGATATTATAAAAGTTCTCGCAAATTGGAAAGCAATTGGGTGTGATGGAGTTTACAAAATTTTTTTATAAAAAGCTTCACCGTTATTCATGGACCAATATGCAACGAAATACGAAAAATAATAAAAGATACGCCTGAAGATTGGTTTTACATCGGAATTTCGTACCTTCTACCAAAAATGGATTTATTTAGTTCACCCAAAGATCTGTAATCAATTATGTGCATGCTACAGGTTATTGATGCCAGTTGAGGAGGTAACTCCTGAATCTAGACTGGGCGTTGACATGAATCTGCTCATCCGTGCAGTGAACGTGAGCTTTAAAAGAATGTGGTTGATGTACAAAATACATCAAATTACCAAAACAGAACCTAAAAATAACTTAATTTTTAATTCAATCTGAGATTTAAATGTTAGATAACAAATCCACAAGTCGTTAGTAAAACAATTAAAATTCCAAGCCGTAAATAAAACTATCGATCATTTCCAAAGCCGCCTGGGGTTGTATATGTCCATCATTTCTGACAAGAACCTGGTACACATTTTGATAATTGCGCACATATCCATTCACCATCCTTCGCTAACCAATCCATCTTTGATAAAAACTCGACGTCATCGGAAACGGAACAATCAAGTCAAGTTGACCGTTAAAAAAGAGACATTTATAGCCATTATCAATGATTGTTTAAAACAGTGGAGTTACAGACTGCATAAAATCTTCCACCAATGCTATCTTCACACGTTTACCGTCATTAAACGTTTTCTTCCCCACATTCAGCATCCGTACATTTTTGGAGAGCCACTCTTTGTAATAAGTCGGCTTTACCTAACGTCTAATCATAATACTTTATTGGCCATGTAATTGAAATAATTTCTCCGTCCAGTCAGATTGAAGAAACGAGTGAGGTAGGGAGTCAAATCCCCGTTTATAACCTGGTCAAAGTACTTCAACTTCCTACTCACGACAAACCTCAAAGACTTGTCTGTAATCGTTCCGATCGATGCTCTCTGGGATCATTATTCTGTATTCGTCAAACTGACTGATTTGATAATTATAGATGAGACCAAGGTTGTACAAATACGTTCCATAGTTCACCATCTGATAATGGGAGATCATAACTCATTACGTTGTAAGGATCACAAAGACCGCTCCGATGATCATTCCTTTCAATTTGATGGGACTTGAGGAATGTAAGTTCATTTCGTAAATGGCACTTACCATCGCGGGGACATATTTCCTAGTCACATAAAACTGATTTTCTCTCAACTCGGAAAATAACGTGAAAAATTGTCGTGCAAGTCTAAAATAGGGCAGTGATCTACATTGAGAGATCTCGGACAATTAAAGGCTCTCACTGGTTAAAAGACATTCATCATTCACAACCTACAAGTCATTTATAGGTGTCATTGGGTTGTCGATGTAAATTACAGAACAATGCCTTGTCCAGGTCACATTGCGTTGAATCACCTTCAAGTATTTGTCAATGGTAAACGGGCCGTGCTCCTCGAACAGGCTGTATAGAGAAGAGCCACTGGGTCCTCCCTGAAGCCAGGCCAACACTGGGGCAGAGTGGTTTCCATTCTTAAGGAATGAGAGTTCGGTTTACTTGGGCAGGGAAATACCAGAAGAACATATTTCTGACGCAATCGTTGCTTACTCGGAAATAGCCCGAGTAGCTTTCAATGTTAAAGTACAGAAATAAAAAACAAAAGCGAGTTTAGGGTAAATTCTTCTTTTCAGGGAAAAATTAATCACTATTTATGAAGATTAATCACTATGCATATTCACTAATGAGTCTCAATCCACAATGTATATTTAAATATTTTTATATAAGAATTACGAAAATGACGAGTTTTTATAAACCGCTGCACATCTTATTAACTGACAAAAGTTTGAAAATAAATGCAGATTCATTTCGCGAGTCAACACTAATGAATGAGGAACCAACAATAAACTTTTTAAAACCACTCCAATACTTGTAAAAAAGAGTTATTTTTTATTTAACTTTGCGATCCGAAAGATAATTTCTGGGTGGTAGGAAATGTAAGTACAGGTATTCCCTCTATTGGTCGCCATTTTTGGGACCAAGTCAGAATTGGCGGCTAAGAGAATTTGGCGAGTAAAAGAAATAATCAATATTCTATATTCTATCAAAAAAATTTCTATAATTTTTAACTTACCTATTTGAGTGATTCTAAATATTTAAATAAATATCTGAAACATTTATTAAAAAATTAAGATTTTAAGTAAAGTAATCATTAATAGTTTTTTGACTGCTCTTTTCTCTATATTTTTTGCATTTGTATTAAACTTTCAAGCATATTCACATTAAAATGATTGTCATGTGAAAAATATTTTTTGAGGTCCGAAACACTTTTTATCGCGTCTCGATATCTAATACATTTGTTTCTTTCACAATCTTCAATAATTAAACTGTCTAAATTGTCATTTTCATCGTTTTTGTTTTGTAGAAATTCATGAAGTTCGTCATTTTCAGAGTACGTAAAGTCTATAAACTCCTCTTCTTTTATGGGATCTGAGATCTTTAATTTATCTATAATTTGTTCGAAATTTTTTATTTTATGGTTTCCCTTAATAGGTTCTTCAATGCTTTTTCCCCATCTGGCTTCCAGGCAAGATAAGAAAATAAAACTTCATCTTTAAGCGTTAATTTTTTATAGCATTCAATCTTTGCCTCACCGTTATTTATTTTTTCAATTATATGTTTAAATTTAAATTTGTTGAAATGCAATAGGTTTCATGTAATCAATCCAGGTAATGATTTCAGAATCAATTGATGAATATTTGAGTTTCAAAATACGAAAACTTCTCCCATAAATTGGATTAATTCCAAGAATTTTTTGTTTTTTCAATTTAAGATCGTTAATTGTGCACTTCTCAAAATTGATTTTTTGAAACGCGACGAAAAAATTTCTGAAACAAGACTTAAACTGTCGCTATCGTTTCTCCGCCGCCTTGGATCTAAGCTCGTGGTTGCCAAGAAAGATCCCAACGAGTCGATCAGACTCTTTCAAAGGATCTCATTGGCCATCATGCGCGGGAATTGCCAGTCGATTCGCTGCGCATTTTAACTCTTTTCGTTTATTAACAATAAGTTTGTCTTTTAAAAAAAGACTTAAACTCAGAGAAGAGTTATCAATAAGATAATTTATAATTTCTCTTTTTTGACCATAAGATAATCTAGAACACTTCCTCGTGTTACACAAAAAGATACGCGGTATAAATATTTGAAAAATTATTTTTTTTACTTTCCGCAGGACGGTGCGTGGTTTAGCCCCCCGGCGTTTCCTCTTTGCCCATTCCTAACTTTATCTGTTTTTATTTGAAAAAATTCATAAATAAAAAAATCATTTTAATACTAAAACGTGGTAAGTAAGAGAATTTGGCAAGCAATAGAATTTCCTTAGTAAAAATGGCATTTTTTCCCCAAAAGTAGCTATTAATAGAGGGTAAACTGTATTATTTCATTAAAATCTGTCACGGAGAAAAAAGATGAATGTGCTTAATTAAATATTCGGATGTCATCCTTTCGAGATGTGGATATGGATTAATTTTAAGATTCATAATAAGGATTAATTATTTCCGATTCACAAATTTTCCTCCAATTCCGTAAAATGATCTCAAAAGAATGTCAACTTTGTTAAGATCGGTTTCTCGCGGATTGAAAATAAATGGAATGATTTAAAATTGTACCATTATTCATAATTCTGAGAAATATTTTAATTAAGATAAATTTTCCCAGAATTTGCCTCAATTTTATATTCTGGAAAATTGGCCTCATTCAACAAGTTTCACTGTCAACGAAACATCATATGTTATTGGTTAATATAGTTACCAATAGAATGCAAAATCTGTTAAAATCCTGGATCAAGAAATATTTTTCGTAAGAATGTTAATTATAATGATTAAATCCACGAGTTGAGGGTCATATGAGAGACAATCCTTTCCATTAATTTTCTCTCGAGAAACGTGTAAAAATAAATAAAGATAAAACTTTACTAGCAAAATTAAACACCGAGGAAGCATATGGTGAGTTAGTTTTCTAACAATGAATTTAAATCGAAAGATAGTTCTTTGACAATACAGGAAAGTCGATATGAGTTACAGCAATCGTGCCTTATCTTGTGCTATCCTGCGTAAAGAGATGTTGGAAGAGATATCACTGTATTTGTACTCGGTAAAGATAAGCCAACCAAAAAATTAATAAAGGGAAATCAAATAATAGAAATTGTTGTATTTAATAAAATGAGAATTCGCCATACAATAAAAGTATAAAAGACATTAATAATCATTAAGTAATGTTGTTTGAGTAATAGCACTCAGAAAACATTAAAAATAAATTATTAAATTGTCTGAAAAATAAAATTATAAATAGGTCAAATCAAGAATCTATTTGACCACTAGAATTCAAAAATTAGGTCATTATTTTAAATTATAGACAAAGGAATAATACATATTGCAATATTTGGAGAAACAAACTCATAACCAACAATTTTTTAATTCATGGAAGGTTCTGAGCAAATATTAATATGCATAAAGTCCTTGAATAAAAATAATTATTATTTGCAATAAAAGAACATGCGACTCGTTGACGCAGTTAATTAAGCAATGTGAATTTATACAGTTTTAGGTTTACCATTTAATAGGCTAAACTCAATAATATAAATAAATATATAATTTAAGTTTTTTAAATGTGCGTGGAAGAATCATGTTGATTTTAAATGAATGTAATAATACCATGATTATACACTTGTCTGTGAAAAGTCTCATTGAGTTGAGAAGTAGTTAATGTGGCTTAATTATTTTCAATTTACAGATTTACTTCTAATTCGTTCAAATGGCGGCAAAAGAATGTCAACTTTACCAAGACCGGTTTTTCGCGGATTGAAAATTGATGGAATGACGTAAAATTGTACCATTATTCATAATTCTGAGAAATATTTTAATTAAGATAAATCAATTTTATCCATCTGGAAAATACTTCGAGCTTGACCTTATACTTTTGGTATAGATTCTTCCTCTTCGCCCAATGAGGAAGTTAGTCATCCAATTTTTAGGATCGAGGGGATTTTGCTGAGAAATATTTTCCTAGTCAGTATTTTCTTAGGCACGGAGTCGAAAGTCTTGTGAATGTCCACCGAACACATAACCGTCTTTTCTCTGCAGCGTTTAATCTTTAGTCCTTTTGAGATAAAGTTAATCAGCCTGGTAAAATGCGAAGCTGTAGATTTCCCACTTTTGAATCCATGTTGGAACTTCAGATGAAGAAATAATTGTTTGACTCGGTTGAGTATCAGTTTTTCCAGAGCTTTAGATACTACGCAGAGGAGAAAGATTGGTCTGTCTGACGATGGGTCGTGTTTAGGCTTTCCCGATTTCAGGATAATGCAAATGAGAGCAATTTTCTAAATGGTAGGTATTGAATTGTTGTTTATAAGGAATTATAGATTTGAACCAGGGCTGCTATTGCTACTTGCCCAAGGTTTTTCAACAGAATTATAGAAATTCCGTCATGTCCACAAAAACCCGTCCTTCTTAAATTTTGGATAGCCAGAGACATGGAAATATTTCTATGAATAATCAATCACATTAATGTCAAAGAAAATTCTTCATAACTCTCCATTTCAGGATTAAGATACCAATGGAGATTAAAATCGAGAAGGTCATTTTACAGAAGACCAAATCTTACTTCTTGACATGTATCTCCCCGAAATCAAGTAAATATTTTTGACTCATTTGTGAATATGCACATTTTATTGCCTTCATGAATACTACGCTGTCATTTAAAATACAAAAGGTAGAAGGGACGACTGATTTTTGGCGACTGAAAAATAGCATTTGATGGCATGTAAAATTAATTTTAAATAAGATTTATATAGTTCTGATAATCAGACTAAACGTCCAAAAACATCTACATTCAGGTAACGAAGATTACAGTGATATAATGATTCAAAACATTTGAATATACATATCGTATAATTAACAATTTTAAATCTCCTCCAATAATTATACTTCTGTCAGTCGATCTTACTAAGACCTTTAATCACATTTCAAGACATTTTTGAATACTAAAATTGCTATGACTGATATTCCAACAACTCTGAAACGTCGGCTTTTTAGAATTATTGGTATGTACTAATAATATAATCGATTGTTATAATAAGAAATTGTTATAATAAATGTATAACCAAATATTTAAATCTTCTAAATAATAACTGGAAATGTTGAAATAAGGGCTTATCTAGGAAAACTCTATAATTTTGTTAATTTTATATAATTATAATATTAAAAAATAATAAATTAACGTGAACGTTATTTTGTGTTTTTGTTGGGTTATGAATTTCGATTTACTCCAATATGTCGATAGACACATGTCCATTCGTATCATAAAATATTATGCCGAATTAAACGTATTATCAAAATATTTTTTATAATCCTAAAAAGATATACAAAAAATCAGATATGAATTCCTCCATTCTCGAATTACTGTCAAAAACCCACGGAATAGACGACGAGATTGAATACTACAAAATAGTACACAACACTGAAACAGTCCCACATGGTTCCACTAATTCAAATATTTTATTAGAATTACTTGAAAAACGTGAAAAAATTAGCACCGTCCTCTCCTCGAACGAAAAGTCCTTCGGTCCCCTTTTCGCGGCCATTTCCAAATTCAAAAGTGAAATAAACGGCAGCACGTGAGCTAATCAACCCATCAATTTTAGAGTCCCCAGCATAATTTTCAGCAGATTGCAGTCAGAATTTGATGTAGCCATTTTGTGACTATTTTTAGACTGATTTCCCCAATTTGTTGTGCTTTGCCTTTGAGTTTGTCCAATTCAAGTTCGATATTGGCAAATACGAGGAAGCCTACCTCCAATTGGACTTACTTCATCCACTAGTAGATTATTTGCACGTGTTTTAGATGCTTTATGTCGATTCTGGTCGGTTTGTGAAGGGTTTTTGGGGTAAGTTGTGCTGTGCGGTTCTTTTGGGTAACTTCAGTCGGGCTGAGACCCACTTGGCTGAATTGAGGCAGGTTTTGTCACAGGTTTGGGTTGTGGAATAAGGTTAGTCAAAAGTCAGTCTTGTGAGGGCATTTACTGATAATTTGTGGCTGCTGAATTGGTCGTTGTTTGTTTATTTCCGTTCTGTTGAGTCACTCCCAGTTTTTTGTGAGCTGTTTTTTGAGAGCAGGTTGATGGAAGTGACTGATGATTAGTTTTTTGGATGGTGTTGTGAGTCGGTCGCCTTATTTGGTTTGTTATTTGGCTGTGGCTGTTGTTGTGTCTCGAAATGACGACAATTTTGAACGTCTTTTGGAACTGATTGTTATTTTTGTGTTTTTGAGTATTAGAAGCAAATGGTGGACAAGGATTGTGTGTCCTCCTTTGTGCTTAGGTTGGTGGGGGATTTGGATTTGATTTCGATGGCAAGGGACCTCAAGGACTGTCGGGAAGTTGATTTGTTTTTTATAAATTTTCAGATCATAAAATTGGATTATTTCATGAGTAATTTTGCAGATTTGTTTTATAAATATTCTTGTCAGTTAATTTTGAAGAGAATGCTAAAAATAATGTCTTGTTTGTCGATAAAGTTTGTTTGACACAATGTTTATATATTTGTAGTAATTTTATGACTTTGTTTGAAATTGATGGGGTTGAATTGGACAGAATGGTTCAGGATTTGAACTCAAATATGAACATGAGAATTAAAGTCGACTATAAAAATGTTTTTTGGTTTTTTTATTGATATTAAGGATTCGCTGTCTTCTACTGTTGTCGCGGAATCGGTTGATATTACCCTATATAAGAAATTGGATGCGGTTGTAGCCAAAATGCAGAAGTTAGTTGTCGAATGATTTTGTTGTTTTTCAAATTTTTATTTATTATAAGCAAATTATATTTTCTTTTTATTAAAATTAAAAAATTCGATTCTTAGAACCTGATAAACTTTTTGATTCAAATTTGAGGATAAGGAATCATCTAACAGCTATCTTGTTAATTTTTATGCGTTAAATTTTTTGCCGAATCCATCAATTGTATGTCAGATTGTGAATGATACGATTGCAGGTGGAAATATTGAGAGAAAAATCTTTGCGGTTTTGGGCCAGTATCCGAAGTTTGTCGAAATCATCACAGGTCTTCAGGGTTTTCTTTAAAAGCCTCAAGTCGTCTTGCAGAACAACCGGTTGTGGAAAGAGTCAAGGTTTTTTAAATCTGAATCAGAAATGCCCCATGTTGAGGAATTGTAGAGTAGTACAGGTTTGACGAAAGCATTGTAGACTCTAGAATCTAGAGAAATTTAATTATTTATTCTTAAGGTTAAAATAAACTTTAAATAAACTATTTTAGCGTAGCATTTTTTATTCTTCCTATGTCTAGTTGTGCTAAACGAAATCGAAACATCACTCAAGAAAATCGTGTATTTCAAAAAGATTGGGAAGAAAAATTTTTTATGGTCGATTGTAAGGGAAAAGCACAGTGCCTTATTTGCTATGCGATGCTAAGCACATTAAAAACGTATACCATCGAAAGACATTATCGGCAACACTCTTCCAAATTCGACTCTTATCAATGTCAAAACATCTAATTCTATGATTTTAGGAGATTCGAGAAAAAGAATATAACACACAATGCATATATGAATATATCAATATATAAAATATACTTTGTGCGGCCCGCGAAACTAATTTTAATTATCGATTTGGCCCTTGAGCTAAAAAGGTTGAGAACCCCTGATCTAGAACACTTCCTCATGTTACACAAAAAGATAAGCGGTATAAATATTCGAAAAATTATTTTTTTACTTTTCGCAGGAGGGTGCGTGGTTCAGCCCCCGGCGTTTCCTCTTTGCCCATTCCTAACTTTATCTGTTTTCATTTGAACAAATTCATAAATAAAAAAAATCATTTTAATACTGAAACGTAACGAGTAAGAGAATTTGGCGAGCAATAGAATTTCCTTAGTAAAAAATGGCATTTTTCCCCAAAAAGTAGCTATTAATAGAGGGTAAACTGTATTATTTCATTAAAATCTGTCAAGGTGAAAAAAGATGAATGCCCTTAATTAAATATTCGGATATCGTCCTTTCGAGATGATTAATTTTAAGATTCTTAAAAAAGATTAATTATTTCCGATTCACAAATTTCCTTCCAATTCCGTAAAATGACGTCAAAAGAATGTCAACTTCATCAAGATTGGTTCTCGCGGATTGAAAATAAATGGAATGATTTAAAATTGTACCATTATTCATAATTCTGAGAAATATTTTAATTAAGATAAATTTTCCCAGAATTTGCCTCAATTTTATATTCTGGAAAATTGGCCTCATTCAACAAGTTTCACTGTCAACGAAACATCATATGTTATTGGTTAATATAGTTACCAATAGAATGCAAAATCTGTTAAATCCTGGATCAAGAAATATTTTTTGTAAGAATGTTAATTATAATGATTAAATCCACGAGTTGAGGGTCATATGAGAGACAATCCTTTCCATTAATTTTCTCTCGAGTAACGTGTAAAAATAAATAAAGATAAAACTTGACTGGAAAAATTAAGCACCGAAGAAGTACATAGTGAGTTATTTTTCTTACAATAAATTTAAATCGAAGGATAGTTCTTTGAAAATACAGGAAAGTCGATATGAGTTACAGCAATCGTGCCTTATCTTGTGCTATCCTGCGTAAAGAGATGTTGGAAGAGATATCACTGTATTTGTACTCGGTAAAGATAAGCCAACCAAAAAATAAATGAAGGGAAATCAAATAATAGAAATTGTTGTATTTAATAAAATGAGAATTCGGCATACAATAAAAGTATAAAAGACATTAATAATCATTAAGTAATGTTGTTTGAGTAATAGCACTCAAAAAACATTAAAAATAAATTATTAAATTGTCTGAAAAATAAAATTATAAATAGGTCAAATCAAGAATCTATTTGATCACTGGAATTCAAAAATTAGGTCATTATTTTAAATTATAGACAAAGGAACAATACATATCGCAATATTGAGAGAAACAAACTCATAACCAACAATTTTTTAATTCATTGAAGGTTCTGAGTAAATATTAATATGCATAAAGTCCTTGAATAGAAATAATAATTATGAATAGAAAATTAATATTTGCAATAGAAGAACATGCGACTCGTTGACGCAGTTAATTATGCAGTGTGAATTTATATAGTTTTAGGTTTATCATTTAATAAGCTAAACTCAATAATATAAATAAATATATACAGTAAAACCATTGGTGCTCGCCATTTTCGGGACCGAAAAAAAAATGGCGAGCAATAGAATTTGGGGAGCAATGGAAATAATCAATAAATTTTTTGACCTTGAAATTTTGAAAACATCTCGGTTTTCGATACTTTCCTAAGTGAACCTTTCAAGTCATATTTAAGCAAAGAAACAAAGAGAATCGAAAGAAATTAAAAAGAAAAAATTAACTAAAAATTATCAATTTCAACAGTTGGTCTTTCGAGTTGATTTTCACATTCGATCCATTTTGAATGTCCGAAACAATTTGTACTTGTTTTGGTCGTTACTTTTTTCCAGGCAAAATATGCAAAAAGAAGACCGTCTTTTAAAGTTAATTTTGTATGAGCTTTCCAGTGGATTTTCTCCATTTTCAATTTTTTGTAACATAAACTCAAATTTAAGTTTATTAAAATGTCCTTTGAAGGATCTAATGATTCCTTGATCCATTGGTTGTAGAATTGTTGTAGTCTTCGAAGGTAGGTAAAGAACTTTAATTGACTCTAAATCAGCGTAAAGTTTATGGGATGGTCATCGATCCACAACTAAAAGAATTTTTTGTTTTTTTAGATGCCTATCCCATGTTAAAAGCCATTCGTTAAAAATTTTACTTGTCATCCATGCTTTTGGTGAATGACAGTAATCGACAAAATTTTCGACTTTAAAATTTTTAAAGCAGCGAGGTTTCTGGAACTTTCCAATCATAAGTGGAATTTTTGTTTGCCCCAGTCATATTTGAGCATAGCAACAAAGAAAATCTAAAAAAATAAATAAAAATTAAACCGTTCTTTAAGGATTTTATGTCCATATCGAACCTTCTGACAAACACTTTTTGACTGGATAGATTTGTAAAAAAATCCCAGTTTCATCAGCGTTATAAATGTTTTCAGCATTATATTTTTGAATCTTTGCAGAGATCAATTTCTTGTTTCTGATCAACTGCAGCTCAATGTATTCCATCCAAGTTAATAGTTCGGTGTCAATAACAGAATAAGTTAAGTTAGATAATCTTTTCTTATTGGAGAAAATAGGATCAGTAGACATTATTTTCTCTTTTCCAAGTCTAAAATCGTTTACAGCCCTTCGAGATATTTTTTTCTTCAAAACAGAAGAAAAAATGTAAGCTATACGGTCCATCGTGAGACTTTTGTTCTCCTCCATGTACGCAATAATGCGACGTTTTTCATTAAAAGACAATCTTGTGCTCTTACGCATGTTGAATTTAGCATGGTTGAAATATTTTATATAAAAAATAGTTTAACCAAAAAAAATATTTTATATAAAAAATAGTTTAACCAAAAAAAATATTTTAAAAAATTAATGGCGAGATTTAGAAAATGGCGAGCAATAGAATATTTATCAAAATTTACTAGAAATTTTTAATTTTTTGGAAAATATGTGGCGAGCAATAGAGGTGGCGAGCACCAGAGCTTTTACTGTAATTTAAGTTTTTTAAATGTGCGCGGAAGAATCATGTTGGTTTTAAATGAATGTAATAATAGCATTATTATACACTTGTCTGTGAAAAGTCTCATTGAGATGAGAAGTAGTGAATGTGGCTTAATTATCCTCAATTTACAGATTTACTTCCAATTCGTTCAAATGGCGGCAAAAGAATGTCAACTTTACCAAGACCGGTTTTTTGCCAATTGAAAATTGATGGATGGAGTTGTCTCGAAATGGTTGAATCAGATGTGGTAATAGGGAGTCAGAGGCAGCTGGAAGTAGACTCTTCTTCCAAGAGAAGGAGAGTGGATATCAGCGAGCTGGAGTGAGATCTGCTTAGTTTCTGATTAACTATTAATTTATTATTGTTTGTCTATAAAATTGCTTGAAAGTCCCATACACAATTCATAAGAGATTCCAACACCTTATAACCAATTGTAGCGCCTACAAGAGACCAACCTAAAGTCGGGAATAAACCTAACATACAAAAACTATTGAATGATCTTGCTACCCCTTGACTGCAGACATTACGGACAAGGATTTGTGATTCACAAAAACCTATGGTGTGGACTCAAACAATGGTGGAGAGTGACAGATATAATCTTAGTGCTCCAAGTACAAATCGGCAAAGAGGGAAGGACCAATGGGGTTATATCAGTTATCAATGTATGCGTTCCTCACAGCGGTAGAATCATCAACTATTGAGGCTTTCTGTAAAATTTCAATCACAGAAGTTTCAACAAATTGATTTTCCGCACATAAAGCACGGACAATGTCGATTTTTAAATTTCTCAACCCATCCATTTGCTGCTTGAAATGCTTGAATATTACAAGCTTTCGCCATTTTTAAAACATGAACTTCAAAAAATAATCATTGATTGTAAATCCAAATGATCGTTTTTTAACAAACTATTCAAATAGATCACTCTCGAATGGTTGAGACTTGGGCAAGTAAATTTTCCTTTTTTGGTCATTTTGAAACGTAAGTATTCGTTCATCGTTATTCAGAATTATGTTTCTTTACTTATGTATTTTTCCTCCCAAACTATGTGTGCCTTTCTTGTTGACGTCTACTTAGCTACATATGGAGCTCTAAATTTAACAAAACAGAGGACTCAAGGTTCCAGTTTTCATTTTTTCTTAGAAGCACTGAGACAAAATTTTGTGTAAGTTCTTTTACTAATCTCTGGAATCCTTTTTGAACAAGAATCAACTTGCTTGTCTAAGGAGTCCTACCCAATCAGAATCTGAGGCCTGGCTTTATGTCTGCCCACTTCTGCAGGTTGGTTGAACAAGAGTTTACGTGTTGGTTTATACATACGTCTATATTTAAAAATATCCTTTTCACACTCATGTAAATGTGAATAGACTATGGATGAACTGGACAGTCCCGACCGTTTTCTCGAGACATAAAGAGTGCCCAAGACTCTGCGGACATTCCAACTCAACTGAAACCTCCTGGACTTTTCTGTGAAAATGGAAAACATTGGACTGTGCATCCCAATTGGTTTATCCGAAAATTTAACAAATTGAAAAGAGAATAATTTGTTATATAACTATTATTTTGTTGATTTTAAAAATTTAATATGTTTTTATTGATTTAAATAAAACACGTGCGTTTTTTTTCTTTTGGCGTTGTTGTGTTTCTTATATAATGCAAGTTGAACAAAAAGTATTTTCTGATGAATCATCCGATTCGGATGTAAATCTTCAATGTCTTTTATCCGAAGGAAAAATACAACCAGGCTTATACAAGAGCAAGGAGAAAAAACAGCCATTACAATTAAACAAAGAACTAAATCAAAAACTCGAATCGTTTACTCAATCTAACCTTGATTGGATACAAAGACTTGACATTTCTGTCGATTCAACCCCATTTTTATCAATTATTTCCGACACAAACAACAATCCTTCCCAAAACGATTTTACTGACAAAAACCGCCGTGAAAAACTAATTTTCCACATGACACAAAAAGCTGTTTCTGAGGGACTAAAAAGACTTCACTCCTCTGGAATTGCCACTGTCCGTCCCCCTGACTATTTGGCCGAAATGGCTAAAAGTGATATTCACATGGAAAAAATACGCAAAAAGTTATTGCAAGTCGATAAAATGACGGAAAAGGCTGCAAAGTCACGTCAACTCCGTGATCTCAAAAAACAGTCCAAAGCAATAAATTCGGAAGTTAAGCGACAAAAACAGGCAGAGAAAAAACAGTTTAACGAAAAAATTAGAAGTTTCAAGGCAGGCAAGATTAAGTCTTTGGATTTTTTGGAGGAAGGGAATTTGAAATTGGAAGCAAGAAAAGAAAGAAGGAAGTTAAAAAAGGAAAATAAAAAAGCTCAAAAAAATTCTTCAAAAAAGACCAATTTTCGATCTAAGGGAAGGGTAAATACATTTAAATCTAAAAAACCCAAAAAAACTTTTTAGTTTTGTTTGTCTTATAAAATTTATTTTTATATCAATGTTATATACTTGGTTACGATATTTTCTTTGCCAAACTTAGATTAGATCACATTTTTAGCGCATCCTTTGTTTTGAATTTCTCGTATATTTTTAGACTTTATAAAACGTTCAGCAAAGTTTTGATTTGGGCTCTTTGTCTAAATTTTCTAACACTAATAATATTCGTTTGTAAATAATTGTGAAATCCGAGATGCAGGTTTATCATGCTTGATCATTCTCAAAAAATATTTTTCATATTGACCCAGATAAAATATTATCCACTTTAGCATAACTTTGTTTCCACTTTGTCATGTCGATCTTCCAAAACATAAGAAATATCGACTCAAAAAGAAAGCAGAAAATTTCCTAATTAAAGAGGGGAATCTTAAAAATATAAACGACCTACACAACCTCATAATTGCTTTTACGAGCTTAAAAGAGATTAAAATAATTGCACGTGAGATTCATGAAGCCAGTTATTGTGGACATAATTCTTTGGAAGTCTGATGTAGGCGAAGATTTTTTATATTGAGAGGACAGATCATTCGCCAAGTTGTTAAAGAATGCAATATCTGCTTTTCAGGTTTACTAATGATGATTTAAATCATATTGTTGCTTATTTAACAGTATAAAATTAGCTCATTTTGTAGATTTAAAAATGAAAACAACGATTTTTCTTGATTAATGTCTGTCCATACAAATTAACAAATGACTAAATCCAAATATTAATTAATTAAACTTCGCCTTCTGATTGCTATATCCTCTTTTCGCAAAATGATCTTTCCCTTCGAAGTACTGACAGGCAGTGGCGATGTTGAAGACAAACTCATTTGGTGATAAATATAGCTTATTCTTTTGTCCAGTTCAAGCGTTCTTTCCCGTTAATGTCTGTAATATACGTATATGTGAAATATGCGTTTACAAAGAATCTTAAAAATAAAAGTGGAGTAGCGATGGAGACTAATCTAAATGACATTTTTATAGATTTTGGTCCCTGAAAGTTTTTTCAATTAGAAAACGGAAGTGATTTTAAAAATTTTCATGTGGTAAAAGCATGCGAGAAGTTTTATGTTCAACAAGTACATGAAAGACCAAACAATCCCCAGAGTCAGGGAATTGTTGAACAATAAATTCGAATTCAAGTTTCCAAAGATTAACTTGGATTTTCAGTCTTATAAGAGAATAAACAGCAAGATAGAAGTGCATGTGTCAAAATATGAATTCAACATTGGGTACATAGTATTTATCTTATAATTACTTAAAAGATTTGCATTAAAAAGAATTATGGGAAAAATCCTTATTTGAGATTAATCGGATTCTAACATTTTTTTTTTTAATTGAACAATTATTTTATGTTCTGAAAGCAAGAAAGAAATTAAACATTTATACGTGGATACAGTCACTATTGTTGCAAAATTGTCTAAAAATTTTTTGACGTAGAAAATAGTAATATATTCGAGTATTCTTGATTTTATTTCGTTCAACAATTTCTTCAGAACAGTTGTTCAATTGTATAAATTCTTTTTCGGTACAGAAGTCGTGATTTAAAATGTGGAATTTGATTTTTTGTATTTTTCAGGTTTATTTAATTAAAGAAGCAAGTAAATTACAACTGAATTAAAAGGAAGGTGCATTCTAAACGGTTGAAAAAGATAACTAACAAAAATGTGTGTTTCAAGAACAATTATAGAAAGTATCTTTTTTTAAGCTTTCCAAATAATTTTAATTAAAATCCAAATCAAGATATAATTCCTCATTTTTTCGATCTCCACTTGCTGTAAGAATAACTAACAATAATTAGTTAATGTTTTCTTTAAAATAATGTATTATGTTATTTTTTGAAGATGATTAAAATTGATTTTAGCTATCATGGTTTCACCTTCGAATCGGTTTCATTATCGGCTGACATATTATAAATAAATAAGTTGGAATCACTCAAAATCGAAAAACTTAACAAACTGGCTATTTCAATTTTTTATTTAACATACCAAAAACTTGTGCCCTCTTTCAGTTATAAACACTAAAGGCTCCGCCAGTGAAGAAAACCACTCCAAACTATCAAATTAGTGCCTAACTAAAAACTAGAAATTGTTTTTTGGTTTATGAAATTTTTTCTAATGTCAATAGCATAATTCATATATGACAAAGTCAAATAAAAATATATTGTCCTTTGGGACACATTATATTAATAATTAAAAAAAATAAGTTTATACAAAAAGTTTATAAAAAAAGTTAAGTTCAAGAAAAATCCAACACCTTAAATCTTATTTCAAAAAGTACCAAAAGTCCCAATATTGAAGTAAGGTGTTGTATTTGCACTTCTGAAAACGAATCCGCCTACAATAAACAACTAAAATTACTTTGCATTGTGCAACTGCCCTTTGGACTCCCTCTATGATACATAGAAATAACAAGAAACCCTTCATGAATATTTCAACGAGATAAGCCAAAATAGTCTTGGCATCAGGGGAGACTATTGAATTTTATTTAAAAATAAAAACTCTTTGAATTTTGTAAATTTAAATGTTCCTTTAATTTTTGATCAAGATATTTCTAGTTTTAAAAAAAATTGCTGGTACCTGCAAATCAGAAACTGATCGGGCGATTCAAATGCTGCCTTATTCCTATAATTATTAAAAATTAAAAAACGTACATCTAATGCACACAAGACAATGTTTTGAACTATTATTAAAAGTTATTAACATATTAAATTAATTATCTTTATTTATTAATATTTTTGATATTTTAAAGAATTTTAAATTTAACATTTAAATTATTGTAATTGACACTTAACAAGTTTATTATTAATAGAAATTTTGAAATTTTTTCACATATATTTAAATAATAATGTTTAATTAAATTAAATAATAATAATTAAAATAAAATATAAAAATTACTTTGTGGTAGTTGTCATATTGTTACCTTGTGTAAAAATGGATAAGAATAACACATCTTTTGATGTAAGCGACATTCAATTGCCACCAACAGACAATATATCTCCTAAACCTGTTAATCAACAGGCCTATCCCATAAATTATACGTTTATTCTATATATTTATATCTAGCCCAATAACGACTCCAATTTACACTCCACAATATGTCTACCCTCCTTCTAGTAACATATTATGGCCTACAATGTCAGTTCCAGCTTATTCTGCCCAGAGAATGTACCATCCAGGCAACTACTATGCACTTTCTCAACGTTTTATTCAACCAGCAATATATCGTCCTCAATATTTTATCCCCCGGACCGTTCCTCAGAATTCTACATTTAGACTTCCCTTACCAGTGAAGAGACAAAGTTTGGTGACTCCATTTCAACTCAAAAAGGATTATTTCCCCAGTAAATCAACTTCTACTGTTTTGAACTCCAATCAGCCTCCAAAAAGGTTTTTTTGACGATTTTTTGACATTTAATAGAGTCAGTCGTTTTAATGCCGAGTTGTGGAGACCTGATGTTTCAGGGAGCCCAGAATCTGCCTCGAATATTACCACAAACACAAATTTAGTCCAACCGACATTTGCTGTTCTACAAAACGGCCAGTCAAAGAAAAAGAAAAATAGGTTTAAGAAGAATCAAGCCAGTTTGGCGAATGAATTAGAAAAAATGAGATGTACACAAGACATAACTACTGAGCACGACATGAGGTGGCTGTCAATGTCATTTCAAGTTCGTTGGTCGAGAAAAGGAGTTCTGAGGTGACCACAATTCACCAAAACAGACTTGAGCGTTTTTCCTGTGAGTTAGTGAATGATGTTGTGCCTACTGAGGCTGCTGTATATCTGAGATTGACTATTCCAGACTGACTACATTGTCGGGACGTGTGTAGATCTGGAAAAGCACTTTTATAGGATTACGTCGGTTGTTTGTGAGTGGAATCATTTTATTAGGATATTGACCCCTCAAAGGTAAGGCCAGAAAGAATTCTGAAAAAGTCGTTGGAGTTGGTGAAAGAAGTTTGGGATGAGGAAGGCGACTACACGTATGTGGCAGATCAGCTTAAATCTATCCGACAAGACTTGACTGTCTGTGTTTACTAGTATGTTGTAGGTACAGGGAATAAGGAATTTATTTTCAATCCGTGTTTATGATGTTCACCTCAGGATTGCTCTCCATGTGGTAATTCTTGATAAAAGAGATCTTGAAGGGCGATGTTTTGGAGTTTGGGCAGTGTTTAACACAATTGAGACTGTTGACTGCTTTGCCTGAGTGTCCTTGGTCTGCGAAGGATGAGTTGACGGGGTATTACATTCTCAACTGCATCTACACTGAATACCACTCTGGTTAACCTGGCATATCTGAGTGTTTAGGTATAATGGAGACTATAGGGGGACTGAGCAAAGAAGAGAGGGAGAACGAGTTTATAGCATCTGCCATGCTCATTCAAAAAGCTTATCAAATATATAACTATAGCCTTTTCTTTGAGACGTATCAAAGTTTTCCTGGACTGGGAAAATTGATCATCGATTGGTTTGCTGATCGTTTTAGGAAACAAGTCCTGAATATTATTTTTCAATCGTATGCTTTTATTTTGAGTTTTGTAGTTATAGGCCTACCATTCACGTTGAGACTATTAAACTGAAGCTTGGGTTTAGTAGTTTGGATAAGTGTATGGATTTTGTTAAGGAACAGGGTGTCGTTGTCGATAGCGAGGTTGTTGACTGTAGGAATCCGATTAAGTCTTGATAATTTTGACTGATTATTGACAATAAAGCTATTTGTTTTATTTAAAGTCATTTTTTAAGCGCTCAAAATCGTCGGTCTCACAGACTGCCAATAAATGTATCTATTGATAACGTCAAGCATTAATGACCACTTTGTCTAAAATGAATCAATTTTTTCGATTTTTTCCGCTTAATGAATTTTGTTTGACACTTTGGGAGAATTTTCTATGACGATGATTTTTTATTGATTGTCTCTCAGTATTTTTCTTATTTAATTAAAATTGTCAATTTTTCATAGAATGGATAACTTTTAATTGCCAGTTAAAGATCAATTAAGTTTAATAAATTACTCTAATTCCGGATTTTAACACTTTTTGATCAAATTTGTTAATTTTAATTTTGTTTTTTGATATTATTTTCTCAACCGTAAAAAATTATATTGTAATCAAATTAAAAAAATCAATTTCACTTTTTTAATATTTTGATTTGAAGTCTTTCGTTACCAAGGTTGTTTACTCTTATTGTAGTAGCAAAGCCGAGTCCTCAGACAGGTCAACTGACACTCTCAGTTCGGCTCCTGTAGCGATAAGACTATTCGTTTCCTCCGCAACTTGCTGGTTATCAACCTTCGTGCCACGTCTTTTTTCGGCGATTATGCCCTAACGTTTTATTGATTGTCATTGATTGAGGTTTTCTTGGGATCTGAGCCTGACTTCGATTCTTTTGATCTTATTTTTTGTTTTATCAAACACAAAAATATCTGGCTTGTTGTTTGTAACTTGACTGTCAGTTTGCAATGTCATGTCTACTCTTATTTAAATACGACTATTTGTCACGACCGACTGAAAGTGTATGTGAGCTTCTATACACTGAAATAATTATCCTGAAAATAAAAGTAAAAAATTTGCATTTTATTGTTAATTGAGCTTATTATTTGAAAAGGTTTTTAAAAGTCACGATGCAGCAAATCAATATCTGTATTTATTTAATAATACATTTTTCAGGAGATATCTCCTCAATACCCAATGAATATAAATCTACTATTAGCATAAATTATTACAAAAATACATAATTTAATATTAAAAAATCGAAAGTTACACTCATTGAATGAAATATAAGCTTGGCTCTTTCAGTAAGGGGCATATATTTGAATCGACACTGGGAAATAAAAGTGGTGAAATATATTCACATTGAAAGTTGTTTTCAAATACTCAAATTAAATAATGTAACCGTCCTCCAAGCGGATCACGTCGTTGAATGGACCAATATAAAAGTGTCATTTTAATCAATTTTATTCATATAAAAATATGTCTTAATTTTTTCTAATTCCCATTGTAAAGGTATTTTTGATGGTTTTCGTGACTTCTGAAAAATTAGACATTGAACAAAACCAAATTGACCTTAAATTTGAAAAATTATTGATTTAATTATTCGATCGTCATCTATTTCATAAAAATAATATTTTTATTTTAATAAAAAGTAGTCGGTCCATTCAACGGCGTGGTATATTGAATGGACGTGACAGGTAATATTACAAAATTTATGAAAAATAAAAACTTTATATTTGAATGTAACTTCGAAATTAATTTAGAATACCGAAAGTAAAAAATATCTAAAGGATCAAAAGTAACTTTATCGACAAACCTGAGAATTAAAAGCATATTGAAAATTGTAACAGATAGGTTATTAAAGTATTCGTGGTGGATGTGACATGAACGGACACGTTCTCGTCCATTGAATTCTTGGGACCAAATAAGAACAAAGCAGATTGTAAAAAGCACAAAATAATATTTGCTCTAGCCGCATTTGAAACATCGAACCTTGCAGAAAATCGTTGCAAGCCCTTCATTACTGATCCCAGGAAAGGCTTCCTATCTTTTGGAATAAGCCATGAAATTATCGTAGCTTTGGAAAAGTCAAGCGCAAATACGAAAATTTATGAAACAGTAAAAATAGTTTTTGGAACTGGATTTTTACAAAATACCACAAATTTTACTTAAGCAATCTTGTTAAAAATGTAAATAAAGTAAAAATAAGTTAATTATTATCTAAACACATCTACATTTTGTTGCAAGAAGATCCTTGATTTGCTTGAATTGAGGTCGAGACCCGTTCATGATTACGACATTCATATCTTCAAATTCATATGGAACACAACATGACTTTTTATGTAAAATTCGTAGGTAAGTTTTTAGAGGAGGAGTATAGTTCAAATTCTTAATTGAACACGGTCCTTCACATTCTTGCGCCAAATATGAGGATGGAGAAATAATCCATTCCAAACCAATCTCTTCAAATGTAACTTTTCGTGCGGTCACACAGCAATTATACTCGTCACAGGTTTGAGAATTCCGTTTTTTAATACCATGATTTCTCAACAATTTGCTAAATTGTTGTTTTTCAATTTCTTTTATTTTATGATATTCTGGAGCTTCTAATATTCCCAAACCATCGAAAATCTTTTGCTTTTCTTGCTCAATAAAAGTTTTCCAATCAGTATCCGTTGATATGAAATTAACAAAATAGTATAAAATAAACACAATTTTCATATGAAACTCGTTTTATGTATGTATGATTAGTTATCTTTCAAATAAATAAATTACTTATATAGTAAATACAGCGTAAACATGTTTAATAAACCACTTAAAAATGAGAGAGTTAATTAAAATGATTAGCTATGTTTCTAAAAATGAAGGAGTTAATTAAAACAGGAAATGAAACGTATAAATAAATTTTAATTTTATTTTCTTGTTTGTTTTTCATCTTAATTGATTTTAAAAAGAAAAATTAAGCTTAAATCCAGTGGCATATTAAAATCAAACTAATTTTTTTAATTTAGAACCAAAAAATATATCTTGACTGTGCATGCATGACAGTTTGACAATTTACTCGCAGAAAATCAATTTAGTTATGTAAACTAAAAGTCATTATCTAAAATAAAATAACATTTATGTTTTCTGATAAACTGAAAGCATAAAGCAATCTGATGTTGATGCTTAAAGTATCATTATACTTAATTATCTAATTAGGAGCCCTGATCGTCATTAATTTTTATTCTTTGAAAGAAAAGTATGCTGCAGATTTTTTTTCATCTCTTTGTCAGAGTCTTTGTTCAGCTAAGTGTCCTCACGGAATGCCAGCTTTGCAAGTTGACTGGCGGCAGACCCGTAATCTTTGTTTTCTACCTTTATTCTTTTCCTATGTTCAATGAGCATACTTTTTAACGTCCTATTTAGCGCAACCGACTGGATGTATGTCTTAGTTCCTTTTTCAATGGATAACTTATTCATATGACTTTTAAAAAACTTAGAGACAATTCCATTCCATGTCAAGACTACCTGGATAACCGAAATTTTTTACTTTTGCTTTATAAAGAACTTCTAGTTCATTTGGAAGAAGACTCTACCTGTGGCATTTCTCCACCCCAAACTGCTTTAAGTAGTCTTGTGAAGCAATACACATTTCAATTAAATTGATTTTTTTGCTGTACACAAAAATGTGATTCTTGTTTCAGTCATAATTGAATTTGATTCTTGTTTCAGTCATAATTGGCATGTCAACTCTGATTTTGCCATTGTGGGCTGACATTACAGACACAGACGAATGTCTTTTCAAATCTGATTTAATAGAATTTTATTTTATTACTTCCGCTTTTTTTGATTTGCGAAATGTATGATTTATTGATCTGTTTTAATTTTGATAAAATTTTAATCATTTAGCAGCTGGATAGAATTGAGACTCGAATTTATCTAGTCGCGACAAAGAATTCGCTTCACAATCCTTTTTTTCAAGTTGAACTTATCTATAATTTTCAATGTTTACTTTATCTCAGATATTAAATTCGTATTTACTATTGCTGGCATTCATTTTCTTATTTATTGATCTATAGCAAGGTAATTTTTCATCAAACAGATTTGAATCAAATTAAATTTTTTTTAACTTGGACAAAAAACAACTTCTTTGACCAGAGGGATGATTACGCGGAATTGGCGACCGACTTAAAACTGATAACGATCTTGAGAACATTCGCAAACGCGCAACGAACAAGGCTGGATGGAAAAGACTGACTGGGAGGATAGTTGAGAGTACGACATGAGCGAAACCTTAAACACTTAAGTGCTTATGACAACGTGGAAGTGCTATTAACTTAAATAACTAACCAAAAACCGCTAAAAATAAATTCAAAATTAAAATACTTGAATTTTAAATTGAGTCTGAATTTGAACAAATCTCCGAATTTTCTAATTGTTTGTTAATATTTCCTAAAGACATAATTTGTTGTAACCCGCAACAACGGTGTTTATTCCGATTATCCCTAGAAAGGATTCTGATTTCAAAAAGAATGTACAACCTTGTTATGACAATACACTGCATTTTCAAAAGTCTCCACCAACTTTATTTTATCGGTGTCTCTTATTTTCAAAGTTTTTTTATGATGGTTTGATTGAAACGTTCTACAATCCCTTCGAAATTGTTTACCTTTCATGTATCTGAAATACGTTAAACTCTTTGAATAAATTTCTTAAAAACACATTCTTGAATTCTGAACCATTATCTGATTGCAAAATTTTGCAAGGTCCATAGGTAAAAACAATTTTAGGTCGTTGCCTACTTCTTTTGAAAATTTATGAAGAAATAGTCTGACAAATGAAATTTGAATAACTGAAATAACCTACCAATTTACTATAAACATCAACGACTGTTAAAATCCATTTATAATTATTATTTAAAACTGAAAACTTTTTGAGATCTAGAAAATCTAATTGAAACCTTTCATTTGGACAAAAATCAAAAACATAGTGATTAATTTCCAACGTAAATTGAAAATTAAGAATAACTATAAACTTTTAATGTAAAAACAAATTTACATACCATTTCGAAGGAATTTTTGATTATGTCATTTTTAACAATTAAATAGTTTTTCCACACTCATGCTCAATCTTGTTAACATCTACACGTGAATATTCATATAAAGATTTGGCTACAAGTTTAATTTCAGTTTCATTTTCCAAAGTAATAAAGAGCTTTGAATCGTCAAGTTTGACATACAATCTGTGCATGATTTGTAAATCTACAGTACCTTACATTGATTATCGTGAAAGTCTATAAGTCTATATTTAGGTTTCTTAGTAAAAATCTTCCGGAAGTTTCTTTGTCAATGCATTTAAAAAAAAATCATTTAGGATTTCGCAAAATTTATTATTATACATTTACTAGAGTTGTAACAAGAATAAAGCAAATGGCTCCAAATTGTAATAGTAGTAATTGCATTCTTCACCGAAATTAAGTCAAGCTTTAGAAAATGCCATCAAAATCATTAATTATGTTAAAAAAGACCTATCCAATCTAATCTATTTAAAATATTGTGCGATGAAAAAGGATGCAATCACACATAATTGCTTATTCATACCGAAGTAAGATGGTTGTCACGTGGAAGAGTATTGCAATGTTTGTTTACCAAATTACACAGTGCGCTTGTTGTGTTTTTCAAAAATCAAAATTTTCCAATTATAAAAAATTTGGAAAACAATCTTTGATTACAGAAAATTGCTGGTTTCCATTTACGCGAAAAATTTATAGTCTATAAAAAGACATTACGAGAAACTAAACTACAACGCTAAAGGTTTTCAAACATTAAAAAATAACTTTTTAAAACAATTAAGTACATAAAGAAAAACTAATCCATATATGGCACAGTTAAAATTTATAATTAGCAATAATATCTGTAATAATCAAATATTTTGACGTTGCAAATCAAAAAGTAAACAGATGCCCATGTCACATAATAAATAACTCAAAAATTTATAAAAAATAATCAGGTGAACTGTAATGATATAAAATCAGCGAATTCATCAAAATTTCCCTTTTCCATAGAATCACGAATCGCATCAAAAAATACGAGAAAATGATGAATATTATGTCTATATAAAATATATTTTCGTAACAACCAACATCATAAGGAGTGTATATCCCAGCAACTCCTTCGTAGAGAACAAATGATGAATGTAACCACGAGTAAAGTTAGCACAGCAATGACAATCACAGCACGACATAATTGGACTGAAATCAGTAGAAAATTGTCTAAATTTATGCAACCGGTCAATTTACTTGTCTAAAAGCGATATTTCGGGAACTGTAACCGGATGAGAAGAAATAAACGAAAAGGTCATTGCCCTCCCTTGATCGCTCATAACATAAGCGTGACTTAAAAGTAAAATAATTGAACCAACCAAGTACTGAAAATGTCAAAACCAAATTTAATCGCAGAAACGACTTGTAGGGCATTTAAAGGCTCCAACAAAAAACGTGGCTTATCAAATGGCAAATCTGACTAATTTAATAAGCCAAACAGAAATATATACACAAGTAGACAAAATTGGATTCAAATCTTCAAAATTAATCTCGTTTCTTAAAATATTCAAAGAATCATAAATAAAGCCAAACACATCGAGGTCACTATTGAGCTTAACAGACCTTTTACATTCATCCAAATTAACCCCACCTCCAATACTGGAAACCAACGAAACCGGAAGGGCATTCTCAGAATAAACAACAAAGATTACCTCAGAAAGAATTGATTTTATAAAATCAATGTTTTTACTAACAGATTTGGCGTATTGAGGTTGAGTGAGGGAAGAAGACAGTGTGAACCCGTCACTGAGGGACATGGACAATTCAGGGGACAGGACATGGACTGCTTCTTTAAATGTATTCAAATCAATCTATAAAATTTTATTTTTTTAATGAAATTAAAAACGTTTTTGAATCCTTCTTTGGTGGGGAATTTTACATTATTTTTTGAGTTTTGAGGAAATTTGAAATCAAGAGTTGGATCATTAAGAGAAAGCAAAATAATTTTTTCGTTCTAATAATAAAGATTAATTTTTAACTGGAATTGAACAAAATTTTTTTATATTCCAGCCACATTTCTTTAAAGTTTTTATAGATAACAATCTAAAAATTTTAAATAAAATTTTTACAAGTAATCTAATGTCATGTTGTAAATTGGAGGAAGCTTCATTTTCCTCAAAAAATCAGCAGTTATAAATGGTACCACTCCTAGAAATAGATAATAAATAAAAATGCCAGATTTCATGAAGAGAGTACAAGAAGGGGTAGAAATTTCAATTTTATTAAAGGGAACTTCAATTTTTCCAGTTCTGGCTTGCTTTACGTGATTTAGTTCAAAAAACGACTTCATTTATAACAAAAATATAGCCACGTGAAATTTAATAACAAAAAATGAATTAAAAATTATTTTTATTTAGAGTACATTTATTTGTAAAATTAAATTAAAATAAGTTGTAGGCATATAAAATCTATTCGTAAAATAAAAAAATGTTTTTTTATTAGTGACATTTCTAGCGAAAAAAGTATTAAAAAGTTTCATCAAAGTTATCTTTAACGAGTCAAAAAATTATGATTTTTTTATTTACCAATCAAAATTTATTCCTGTTTTTTTTTGATTTGACAAATTGATATTTTAATATCAATAAAATTAAAATTATATTTTTGTTATAAATAAAATAATTTCATAAAACAAAAATCGTTCACGTGTGTCTTATTATGTCGTCTCCCGAACTCATCTTTGGAATGCCTTTAAAGATGATTAAGAAAGTTCAATTTGGAGTTATCAGTCCAAATGAAGCTGTAATAACTAAAAAACATTAAATTACCACTTCTAGAAAAGAATGAGCGTAACTCCTGATGGAATCCAATACCCCGAGACTATGGATTGTGGTCGACCAAAGTTGGGGGGACTGATGGATCCAAGACAGGGTGTAATCGACAGGATGTCAAAGTGCCAAACATGTGCAGGCACAATGCACGAATGCCCTGGTCATTTTGGCCATATAAATCTCGTCCGGCCTGTTTTCCATGTGGGTTTTCTAAACAAAGTGATAAAAGTATTGCGTTGTGTTTGTTTTTTCTGTTCCAAAATCATCGTCGATTCTGTTTGAGTTGATTAAACTTATTCCTTCTAGGACAGTCCAGTTGTACAAGAAATTCTCGCCAAAACACGTGGGAATTCCCGTAAGCGGATGCAACTTATGTACGACCTCTGTAAAAGTAGACAAGTCTGTTCTGGAGGAGAGGAAATTGACAGAGACGAACAAGACGAGAATGTATTTATAAATATATAACTCAAAAAACTGGTTGATTACATTTTTAGAGTCGATCTGGCTGTGGAAGACACCAGCCGATTTACAGACGTAATCTTTTGGAGTTATCTGCTGAATGGAAGCACGAAGTGGCAGAATTACAAGAAAAGAAAATTGAATTATCCGCTGAGAGAGTGATGGAGATATTTAAGCGAATAACCGACCAAGATGCAGCTATGCTTGGCTTTAATGTGAACGACTCTCGGCCAGATTGGCTTATATTGTCAGTCCTTTTGGTGCCACCTTTGACTGTCCGTCCTGCAGTAGTCATGCACGGGTCAGCTCGAAGTCAAGTCAGTCTGTTCTAGTTGAGTCAACAGGACGACCTTACTCACAAATTGGCTGATATAGTCAAGAGTAATAACCAACTAAGGAGAGATGAGCAGACTGGGGCTGCCACTCATATAATAAACGAGGATACTAAAATGCTGCAATATCACGTAGCTACTCTATTTGATAATGAAATATGTGGCCTTCCTATAGTTGGCCAAATGATTGTGTTATTTTAGGCTGTTCAAAAATCTGGAAGGCCACTCAAATCAATTCGTCAAAGACTGAAAGGGAAGACTGGTCGTGTTAGGGGAAATTTGATGGGAAAACGAGTCGATTTTTCTGCCAGGACTGTCATTACTCCTGACCCCAACCTACAACTAGACCAAGTGGGAGTTCCTCGTTCTATCGCTCAAATTTTAACATTTCCCGAATATGTGACTCCGTTTAATATTGTTTGGTTGGCATATAATGTGACATTGTTAGGCTGACTGAACTAGTCAAAAGGGGGGCCAGTCAGTATCCAGGAGCCAAATACGTCCAGAGGGAGAACGGGGAGAGAATTGATCTCCAAATCCACCCCGCGACTTCCAATCTCCATTTGCAGTATGGAGATAAGGTGGAGAGGCATTTGGTTGATGACGATTATATCATTTTTAACCGACAACCAACTCTTCATAAAATGTCAATGATGTGTCATCGAGTTAAAGTACTGCCCTGGTCGACATTCAGACTCAATTTAAGGTTTTTGTTTTATTTAAGGTGATTAGTGTCACCAAACCTTACAATGCGGATTTCGACGGTGATGAAATGAATTTACATGTGCCACAAACATATGAAACGAGGGCAGAGGCTTCCCAACTTTCCTCAATTCCGCGGATGATAATAACCCCACAAGCCAACAGACCAGTCATGGGCATATTTCAGGATTCATTGACTTCTGTCCGAAAAATGTCACGTCGTGATACTTTTATTCAGTATGACGATGTTATGAATCTTCTTCTGTACTTGCCTGAGTGGGATGGATGTGTCCCCGTCCCTGCCATCCTCAAGCCTGTGCCCCTATGGACGGGAAAGCAGTTGATATCATTTGCAATTCCCCCTCGAATAAACTGCATCCGAAATCACAGCACACACCTGGATGCAGAGGACGATACTGAGTTTAAGTGGATATCCCCCGGAGATACAAAAGTCGTGGTTGATGATGGGGAGTTGATTTCCGGAATATTGTGTGTCAAGTCCTTGGGAGCACTCCCTGGCTCTCTCCCTCATGTGATTTTCATGGAACACGGTCATGCGGTGACTGCTGATTTTTTTACGAATATTCAACTATTGGTCAACAACTGGTTGTTGATCGAGGGACTGTCTATTGGAATTGCCGACACTATTGCAGACACACAGACATATGAGGATATACAACAGACCATCAGGAAAGCAAAGGTTTGGTTTGGTGTAATATTCTAAGCAAGAAGTGATTGGGATTATCGAGAAGACACACAACGGGGAATTGAAGCCAATGCCAGGCAATACTCTAAGACAGACTTTTGAGAATATGGTTATTATATTAATCATTTATTATCAGGTGAACGCGGTTCTTAACAAGGCTAGAGATGACACAGGGACATGTGCGCAGAGATCTTTATCAGAGTTCAACAATTTCAAAGCAATGGTGGTTGCCGGGTCGAAGGGGTCAAAGATCAACATATCACAGGTTGACCACCAATTCTATTTGGGTAGATTATAGCCTGTGTTGGTCAGCAGAACGTAGAGGGAATGAGAATTCCGTATGCCTTTAAGAATAGAACACTCCCACATTTCATCAAGGACGATTATGGGCCAGAATCGAAAGGATTTGTGGAGAATTCTTATTTGGCCGGACTCACCCCAACCGAGTTTTTTTTCCATTCGATGGGAGGACGTGAGGGAATAATCAGTACAGCAGTCAAAACAGCAGCGACGGGTTTGTCAGTCTAAATAGCTGATAGGTTATATTCAAAGAAGACTGATTAAGGCATTGGAGGACGTGATGGTTCGTTATGACATGACTCTTCGGGATGCGACAAATCACGTCGTTCTACTAAGATATGGAGAGGACGGTCTGGCAGGGGAAATGGTGGAGAGTCAGCAAATCCCTACTTTGCGAATGTCTGATAAAGCATTTCACAAACAGTGCAGATTTGATGTATCCAATGAAACGTAGCATTTGTAAATATTTGTAGAGAATTAAGGAAATCGCTGGAGGATAATGTTGTTCGTGATGTACTCGGAGATATTTCCGGATTGGAGGATATTGAGTCAGAATGGAGGCAGTTATGTGAGGATAGGTCTTCAATAAGACGGATATTCCCTACTGGGGACAAACCGGTATTTCCCACTTTATATCCTAAGATTTACCTGCCCTGTAATATTCAAAGACTCATTCAAAACGCTCAGAAAAAGTTTCATGTTGATCTCCGGCGGCCAACCGATTTAAATCCGATTGAAGTGATTCGAGGTGTCCGTAAACTGACCGAGAATCTCATTGTGGTGGCTGGGGAGGACGAAATCAGTCGAGTGGCCAATAATAATGCCACTCTGTTGATGAAGTGTCTGTGTCGGTCAATGTTGTGTTCCCGTCGGTTGATTAGCGAAGAATCCAGGCTGTCTAAACTGGCTTTCAATTGGGTCGTTGAGGAGATCCAAAAGCAATTTCAATTGGCCCAGGTTCACCCCAGTGAGATGGTTGGTCCACTGGCAGCACAGTCATTGGGAGAACCAGCCACCCAGATGACTCTCAACACATTCCACTATGCTGGAATCTCCGCAAAAAACGTGACTCTTGGAGTTCCAAGACTTCGAGAAATCATAAATGTGGCCAAAAAACCCAAAACTCCATCTTTGTTGATATTTTTACACCCCCACGCTGCTGCCGACGATGAAAGAGCAAAGGACGTCCACTGCAGACTGGAACATACAATTCTCCGTAATGTAACAGCCAACACGGCCATATACTACGATCCCAATCCGGCAGAGACTGTGATTGAGGAAGATCAGGATTGGATCAGTGTTTATTGGGAAATGCCGGATGTGGAGATGGATTCCCTGTCCCCTTGGTTGCTGCGAATAGAACTCGACCGTAAACGAATGGTGGACAAGAAGTTAACGTTGGAATACATAAATGAGAGAATATATAATGGTCAGTACTGTTTATTTTCATTTATAGATTATGGAAATGAATTGGCTGTGTTTTTCAACGACGATAACGCTGAGAAATTAGTAATGCACGTGCGTGTGAAGAACACGGGGGATGTTAAGTTGGAGGAGGTTGAGGGACTATTTAATGTCATAGGATGAGGAGTTGATTCACAAAATGGACGACGGAGTGTTTCTTCGGTGTATTGAGAGTGATTTACTGTCCAATATGACTTTGCAGGGAATCGAAGGAATTACCAAAGTGAGTTATGTGCTTTATTGCAGGTCTACATGCACTGGCCGAAGGTCAACAGCAAGAAAAGATCGGTGATAACTGAGGAGGGGGAGTACCGATTCATTCAAGAGTGGATGCTGGAAACTGACGGATCGAACTTGATTCCAGTATTAAGTGATCCTGACGTGGATAGCAAGAGAACATATACCAACGATATTGTCGAAATATTCAGGGTTTGTAGAGGCATATAGTCTTGTAGGTTCTTGGGATTGAGGCCGCCCGTAAAGCTATCGAAACGGAGATGATCCACGTAATCTCCTTCGACGGGAGTTATGTGAATAGTCGACATTTGGGACTGTTGTGTGAAGTGATGACATCGCGGGGATATCTCATGGCTATTACTCGCCACGGAATAAACAGACAGGAGACTGGAGCTCTCACGAGGTGTTCATTTGAGGAAACTGTATTTGTTGTATATTGACTTTAGGTTGAAATATTGTTTGATGCGGCAATGTACGGGGAGACAGATAATATGAAGGGAGTTTCTGAGAATATAATTCTCGGACAGTTGGCTAAAGTTGGGACTGGGTCGTTTGATTTAATTCTGGATGTGGATAAGTGCAAGGGTGTAGCCAATATTGACTATTCTGGTTATATTTGTGATTATGACTTGTAGTACTCAACACTATGGGGGCAGCAGAGGGTGATGGTACTCCTTGGAACTTCATGACCCCCACTGGGGATAGTTCGCTTTCGTCGTATGGAAGAAATACTGCGCTCACTCCCAGTGCCGTGTCTGGGTTTTCTCCCTCAATGCAGAGTTTTTATGGGACTTCTCCAGGTGGGCACACACCTATGTCTCCAATGAGTGTCATGTCTGGTGTTTCTCCAGCTCATTCTATTGATGGAAATGTTTCTAATATGGCTAGTCCATATTCATATGATCGTAAATTGCCTTCCACTCCTCGGTTGGATTCTTCGTACGAATCATTTGACCCATATGGGTCTCCTTTGGGGTATTCTCCTTTCTGTCCTTCTCCTGGTCAAAAGAGTCCGTCTTATTCTCCTTATGATTCGAAGCAATACAATCCAAATTCCCCGCTTTACTCTCCAACAAGTCCTTCTTATCAGTCAGGCGGAAACCAGCAATACTCTCCAACTTCCCCATGTTATACAGAATCTAAGGATATGTATAATAAACCTACGAATTACTCTCCCACATCTCCTTCTTATTCGTATCATCCGAACTCACCTTCTTATTCTCCCATAAATGCAATATATTCTCCAACATCTCATTATTATTCACCAACCAGTCCTGCATATTCCCCTCATTCACCCACTGGAATATCTGCGTCTCCCACATCTCCTTCATACTCTCCAACAAGTCCTGCATATCGAGCATCACATTATCCCACAAGTCCTGGTTATAGTCCTACGAGTCCTTCATATTCACCATCGTCTCCTTCTTATTCTCCAACCAGTCCTGCATATTCTCCGACTCTTCAATCTATGTCCCGTCCTAGTAGACTGACTTCATCGAGACTTTTCGGAACTGTAGTGATATTCTTTATTTGTAGACTTCGGCGACATCACAGCTGCAGCAACCCGGTGATTTGGAAAATAATGAAGAGAAAGATGAAGAAGGTAATGGAAAAAACGATTCTTCCCTTAAATAATTTTTACTTTTTTCATTTCTCTATTTTGTTGATAATTTATCTAGTACGGTTAGAAATTTATACTATAATTGTGGTTTTAATAAATAAGAGGTATGGTAACAAAATAATTTTATACTCTTCCGATTTAGGTTTACTGGTGCAAAGTGTTGGTTTGAAAGTACATAACTTAGTGTACTTTACATCAATAAATTAAAGCTAGGTTTATATTATTTTGTCAATAGTTGAGTGCCACACTTCAAAGGATGTATCAGCGATAAAATTCAACTCCTATGCAATTTAAAAAAAGGCTAATAAGTTAATGTTTTTTGCATTTGCGCTAATGTTTTTGTTAGTTATTTGTATGCTTCCAAATTTCGGTACACAAGTTTTAACACTTAACTTTTGGTGTACTGTATTTTTAGTTAAAATTTCGAATGTAAGAAATTATTTTATTCAATTAGATTTTTATCCAGATTTGAACGATTAATAAACTATTTCGTAAGTTTAAGTGTTAAAATTTTAATTCAGATTGCAGGATCTGGATTTCGGATTGATAACAAATAGTACAAATGTCTGTTAAGTTTAATAAACAAATTTGTATTTCTTAATATTTGAAAATTTTTGATTCTAAATTTATTTCCCTGACAACCAATAAGGAAAAGATGTTTTTTATTTGTAAATATTTTTTAGGTCTGCTAAATCAAAGATCAGTTCGAATTCTACGAAGAATTTTTATAACTGGGACACTGTCCGAAGATTTATAGCTGAGGATCTCGACTGGAATTTGAGCATAATTCCTCGTCTTACTCAAATAGTTACAGATTATATGATTAAGAATTTCTCGGGTTAATTTGTAAATATTTGAGAAAATCAGAGATTTCTGAAATTTATCAACATCTTCCAGAAAAATATCGTGCTATTCTAATAAAACAAATTCCAACCAATTTTCCAGTTTCTTTGACAATCAAAGTTGTTTCTGATGAACAATATTGGAAAAGATGTTGTTTTGACAGGTATGTTAAATTTGTTAGATTTTAAGATGGCGTGTCTGTAATGTATTATCATATGGAAATTCTTGGAGACGAATGTTTCTTGAAAGAACTCTTGAAGCAATGATCGAAAATTATGTGCCCCTTATGAGTGATCTTAAAGATATTATAAACATGATATCCGTCACTGGAGAATATATTCAAAGAGTATACATGTGCATATTTCTTTATTAGCTTGATTTGAAACAGCTGCTACCGCCTATTAAAAACGAAAATCCAAATAATTTTATTGAAAGCGAAGACGAAGAAGACCACATCTCAGATCACATCGATTTTGCTCCAATACTGCATGTAAACTATTAATTCAAATTATTAGGGACTCAAAAATCTTAAAGAATTGCACGTGTCATTTTCTGTTAAAAATTGCGGAACAAATTTTGAATGGCGCTTTTTTGGAATGACTAATCTTGATGCTATCCAATTTACAAAATGTTTGGCAGTTTACAGAAATTTGGAATTATTACATATTCACCGTAGTAGTCTTAATGACGACAAGTGCAAGCTTATACTGACAAATATAAATGCTCATCCGAACTTGAAAATACTTGATTTGTCATATAACAACATCGGCCCAAAGGGCTGTCGAGCAATTGCAAAATTAATTAAAGGATCAAATGTTTTGGAAAAAATCGACTTGACATTCAATAAGATTGGAACTGAGGGGGCCAAAGCCATAGCCAAGGTTTTGTCCGATAACGACATTTCATTAAAAAAGCTTATTCTTCGTCTTAATCAAATTGAGGATAATGGCGGAATTGCCATTTTTGAAGCTCTAGCAAAGAATACTTCATTGGAAGTGTTGGATATATCTTCTAATTACTTATCATTTTCTGTGGCTCAATCTCTAAGCAATGCCTTAGAAAATAACTGCATAATAAAACATGTGATGTTAGCCAATAACAAATTAACTTTGGTGAGTGGCATATGTGGAATATAAAATGATAGGATGGGGGAAAGCTGTTGAGAGACAGTCTTGATAAGAACAAAACACTTTTGTCTTTGGAGGTAGATGGATCAGATTGTGGACATGAAATTGAATATGCGCTTGAAAAAATAATTGACCGAAATCGTCAATCTCAAGGAATAGCTGGAATCATCTAAGATTATGATATATTATCAAATTAACAAAAAATTAATAAAAATGTTAATATTAACAACTAAGATCTGCCTTCTTGATCTTTCACTCATTCTGCCGAGAGTTATCCTTGGAGATTCTACATAAATTCCTCTCTTTGGACATGGCTTTTGAAAATGGATGTATACTGTAACGGATTTAGGATTAAAATTCCCACTCAAAACATCACTTCAACGGAGCTAGGACAATCTACACTGTAAATCCACCTCAGACAACCTTGCAATGAGACTCGATCAGCATCGCCTCGCCTGTTTACGCTCTGCAGCTGTGCCACACAGCGTGTCATGGCTGAATGCTATACCAATTAGTGGCCTCGGAACATTATTAGAGGATGACTGTGTGCGCATCGGTACTGCACTGAGACTTGACATATGGGAACAACATCGTTGCAGATGTGGAAAAATGGTTAACGTCAAAGGTGTTTACCCACTCCCTTGCAAACGAGTGCTGGGCTTGCTCCTTAGTACTCCGCTGTTAACAATGTTATTTTACCAGTCAAGGGGCTTCTTCTCGGTGTTAAATCCAATGTGCCTAGATCGTGGGCGTGAGAAAAGATTCGATAGGATCTGGGCGAACTCCTTGACACTCCGTTGTTAACAATGTTATCTTATGAGCTCTTGAGTCAGCGGACTTCCCATTGGTGCTAGAGCCGGTGGGAAATGAGAAAAGATTAAATGGGATGACAACATTTTCTTACTGCTGCGGGAAATCACTCGTTTGAGGTTTAACGTGTGTTGACATCATTTCCGGACAAACATTGTCTCTTCGGCTGTTTCTCCGGATTCTGCAGTATTTGCTGCAGAACAGAGAAAATTGCCAAATATGCAAATCTTGGACAACGGTATCGTTTTATCCCTATCGCTGTGGAGACATTTGGGGTAACTGGCCCTCTGACGACTCTTTTATCAAAGAAATCAGAGGAAAAGTCCAAATGGGACGTGAGGACCTTCGGAAAGTGTCACGGCCGTTCCAACAAATCGGAATAGCTGTCGTACGCGGCAATGCACAGTCCATCATGCATGCAACCGCAAGTGCCTTTGAACCGTGCCTTTTTTCCTCAATAAAGATTCCTAAGTTAACAAATCTAATAGAATTTGTATTGAAAATCTTGTAGTGACCGTACTCATTCAATTTGTGTAATACATTGACTAAAATAACAAACATGTTGGAATTAAAATGATCGCTAAATATCCTAAAAATACTGACAATTGTATTTCGACACAATTATTAAAAATCAAATATTTATGGAGTTTTTCCATTTCTTTCTTGATTTTTGCAATCACGTTCTGTAAAATGTAAAAATAAAAAATTAGTGAATAAATATTTTTCCGAATGATATATCAAACCATATTTTGCTAAAAATTTGCACAAATAATATTATCCAGCCCATTAAACTGGTTGGTGATTTCCACAGGTCTGGCTTAAAAAATACCACAAATAGCTTAACTAATTAAAAATAAAGGTTAATAAACATATTAACTTAGTGTAATATTTTGTCAAAAAGAAATAAAATCAATTTTTAGGTTTTTAGTAGTACTGTTGAAAGTATTCAAAATTCTAAAAATCATTATTGTTTTTACTTTAAAACGATTAATCATTTTCCTGTTCCAAAATTGGGCGACATATTTTTCTGATTCAGTACTATATAAATAATTGTTATTAACACATACACCAAGTCTGGGTTTATGCCACCGTTTTCTTTAATTTTCTATAAACTTTGAATTAAATACTGATAACGGAATAAGTTTGTTTTGCAATTTTCAATTCTTGAAGCTTTCCTTCATAATGTGAATTATTTTCCATTTAAGATTTTATTTACGCAAAAATACAATTATAGTAACGCTGAACTAAATCGAAAAATATTATTAAACTTGAATAAATCCAGCATAAACAATTAAAACTAATTTGTTCAATTTGTAAATTCTGGTTATTGCTTTGATAAAAATACCCATTTTTTAAAATAAAAATTATTTATGAGATAAGTCGCGGCCTTGCTTGAAAATAATTTTATAGCTTTGCATTTAAGTCATTGTTTTTTTTCACTTACCAAATCGGATATTATCTCTGTTTCTGATTTATCAATGGTTGATAAAGGAAGGTGATATAATAGGAGAAATGGAGAATTGGAGGTTGGTTACGTTAAGGAAACCCACCGTTCTTGTCAATAAGGCACTCAGTTCGTCCAGTACAAATTCCTTCGTTATTTTCGTGGTAGCACACAAACTGGCACACATGTGTTTCGAAAATGATTATATCTAAAAGAATAATAAACACAAGAATAATGAACAAATTCACTCACAAGCTTTGCTATCTTATTTTGTACTTCATTTTTGAGTCGAGCCAGGATAGACCCTTGATGACTGATTTTTTAATATTCATCTCCGTGGCCATAGCAAGCCCCGATATACTCCTGCCTGTACAATAAGAGGTGATATCTAGATATACCAATCTGTCATGTCTTGTAGGTCTATAAAAGATTTGAGCGATCTGATGAAGACAAAGTTAAAAAGGGCAAGTCTAAAAAACATAAACGATTTGATGTTTACGTGTCCTGGATTATTTGAACGGGTTATTAAAAATCTTCAAGAGTGTTAGAATTATTTGTGTGAAATCATCAGGGAAAAGAGCGTCACCGGCACTTTATATACGCGTTCAGGAGACTAGGGCTGTATACTGAAAAATCAGAAAAAGTTTGGATGCTTTATAAATGAAATTATGATTATTCTGTTAGGAGTGTGGAAATATCATGTCGAGTGACTTTATCAACGTATGGAATTATGTATAGAGTCCGACCTCTCGCTAGGACACCAAGTACCATGATAAAGTTAGGGTTAGTGCCAAACAAGGGTTTTTTAACTAGATGTATTTAAACATCCAGAATTAATTTTAAGAGAATTATTAATTTATTGCCACTTTTCATTTTATTTGTTACAGTTTGCATAAAATTAAGTCTAAAATCTTTGTTTTTCTAAATTTTTTACAGAAAAATTCGTCACTTTCGGGATTCAATTTTTCGTTCCCGATTTTTTTTCTTTTTTTTAATGATATATATTATCTAATAAATATCAATAGAATTTGAGAAGCTTCAGACATACAAACTGGATAAAGATTTTCAAAGTACGATAGAAACCAGCTACTTATAAAAAACTAGAAATATAGATCCATGTAACACGCGACTCAGTTTGTGACTAAATTAAGAAATGAAAACTAAATCCGAAAACGAAAATTAGAATTTAAAAATAGAACGGTAGTGGGTCATCGGTGTTTGTCAATATTCGCTTAGCCTCACAATCCGGGAAATTATCCATATCATAATAATGGGGAGCAATCTCCATAAGCCACTCAGGCTTTATAATAGTACAATTCCGAATGAAATTTCTGGAAGTCAGGACAAATTCATGATAGAGAATCCATTCTGGTTTGTGATCGAGACTTGAAGATGGATGTAAATACACTTCCTGGTTGTCCTTCATCGTCATGTAAAATCCTCCTCTCTCCTTGTGAGCCACCTAGCCAAACATTCGAATATTCACACCTGCATAAACATCCCCGCAAGCACTGCTTTCCGAATATTGATGTAATACTGACTACTGTTATAGTCCGTGCTTTTCTTCTGAAGGTTAAATCTGTTCATAATCTGAGCCAGCTGATTCCTGACACTGTCTGCACTTTTCATAGACCGATGGCTTATAAAGTTGTCATAACACCACTGTTGGTCGTCATTACCTAATAGAATCAATCCAACTCAGCCACCCACTTTGTTTGTAGGCATGATACACATTTAGTAGTGTCAAATGATCACCATCAACGTGGGAAAAACGTGCCTTGGCCTCATCCGCGTATTCCTCGCATTGTATGGTCTGAGGAAACATGGAGGAACTAAAATATCAAAAAAACAACACAAACCTGATAACATTGCCACAATAGACAGAATCTCATTTGTACAGTCATAGTCTGAACTGGCAATCAACATCTTGGCCAATTCCGGCTCTACGGGAAACTCCGCCATCATAGCCCCCAATTCTGTCAGGTCTCCTTCATCGTCGATGGCTGCCAGGTAGTTCAACATCTCCAATGCTCGCATCAATGTTTCCGGCGCTGAGGAAATAAACAAGAAATAACAAACCAGGAGGATCCATGAAATCGAAATGAACCAAATCATCAATTCCAAGCTTCTTTAACTGAAGCACAACCGAACTGAGATTCGATCGGAGAATCTCTGGATATGTATTCTCCTGCATTCCATTTATATATGTATTCTCCGTATAAAGACGGAAACACTTCCCGGGCTTAGTTCGACCTGCCCTTCCAGCCCTCTGCTTTGCACTTGCTTTACTGATTTCAGATACAAGAAGCGACTCAACTCGAATCCGCGGATTGTATAACTTCTGTTTGGAAAACCCCGGATCTATCACATACACAATCCCGTCTATCGTTAAAGAAGTCTCAGCAATGTTTGTCGACACAACCACCTTCCTTCCAATCCCTTTCTTTGACTCGGGAGGTGGCTCGAATATTCTTTGCTGTAAATTCGGCGGCAAAGTAGAATAAAGTGGAATGCAGTTAATTTTGCCAATATTTGGTCCAAGTTTGCTCACTTCTGATTGAATTGCTTTACAGGCTTCATCAATTTCTTCTTGGCCTGTTAGGAAAAGTAAAATATCTCCACTGGTCTCCTCACACATGTGGATTTGGATTACAGAATTGATGGCAGAATCCAAATAGTTGGATTCTGGCTCAGGCGAATAAAATATTTCAACAGGAAACAATCTTCCTGGAATTGTCACAAGTGGAGCATTATTGAAATATTCCTGAAATTTGCCACAATCCAACGTAGCACTCATTATAAGGATTTTTAACTGAGGTCTCTGCTTTGCAATCTCTTTGAGCAATCCCATCAGAATATCCGTGGCCAGTGTCCTCTCATGTGCCTCATCCAACACAATTATTCCATAAGCTTCCAACAGTGGATCAGAAACGGCTTCTCTCAACAGCATTCCATCGGTTAAATATTTCAAAATAGTATTTGGAGATGTACAGTCTTCAAATCGAATATTATATCCAACTTCCTTTCCGACTTCCACATCCATTTCCTCTGCCACTCTGGCTGCCACTGACATTGCAGCCACTCTTCTAGGCTGTGTACAAGCCACTTTCATTCTGGGAGGACAATTTGAACGGATCCACGTGACACACCACTGGGGAATCTGAGTGGTCTTTCCAGAACCAGTTTCTCCCACAAGACATACAATTTGATGTTTATTAATAAGATCGAGGACTTTTTCTTTGTATTCAAATACAGGGAGTTTCATTCGGGTTGATAGTAGGTCGTAGTAATGAGTATTATAGGGACGTCCTGTTAGAGGATTTGACATTTCTTGTCTCTGACGTTTAGTATGTCTATCTTGATAAAATTCACGGCGATTGTTATTATTATAGTTTACTTCCGCACGTTGATCGGAGCGATGAAATCCAATATCTAAACGTTTGCGGCTCATCGCCACCAGAACTATAATTTAGTGCCGACTATTATTTTTAATTTGATTATTTAAATTAATATATATTTATATCTTAAAATAAGTTTATCCAAATAAAAACTGATGGGAATTATTTCTGAGGAAATTACCAGGAAATAACAAACCAGGAGGATCCATGAAATTATTTTAATCTAAGTAATAAAAACATGTTTGAATTTAGTTATTGTGCAATAAAAAATATTTAATTTCAAATTGTTTATTATATTCAATATTTTGGCGGTAATTAATTATTTTTGTGGTACCACTTTTGATGGAAGATCCACGTTTATATTTTTTAATAATTGATATAGATTGGTCAAAGAAAATCAACAATTTATTCACAAATAACGAAATATTAGATGATCTACTAAATCAATCAGAATTTTCTAATCTCAATAAAGAAATTATTGTCCCACTTTTAATCAATCTTGCCATCCAACCAAAGACAGGACCAGAAATTCCTGCAGACACAGAAACTCTGTACAAACTCGCACTTCTGATCCCCACATTAATCATACAGGATGAAAACACCTCCAAAAAACAATATTTATCAGTTTTCTTCAACATACTTATCCAAAGTTAAACATTTAAACTCATTTTCAGTCGAATTTGACATTCTTCTCCCAGAAATGTACATTTCTCTTTTAAAAACGATTCTAAAAATTCATTCTTCTTTACAATCTCCCTATCAATTGGTAAATAGCCATATTTGAGAAAAGTATTTAGTCCTTGTTGACAATATCCTCTCATTCCACACTGTCTGTCGTCTTTTTGCCATAGATTCATGGCGAGCCATAGAGTTGAGTAATTTTTATATATTTTAGACACATTGACCCCCTAAATACCCAATGGAGGACACTTTTCCTTGTTAATATTTGTGGAAAACTTGCTCAAACTACTCCTCAATATGAATGCCTACATTCTTTCGTTGTTTCACGTCTGAATAAATTATCTAATCATCACAAAAAGGCTATTTTTGATCATATTCAAGCCACTCTCGTTCTGGAGGGTTGTGATATGTGCAGAATTAGTTTATTCCGGTTAGTTTTTAGTGGAAATCCAAGCCAGTTAATAAAGGAGTGTTCAAATCATAGCTTTCTTGTATGTTTTATTGTCTTTAATAAGAGATTGGAGTACTAAGAGATTCGATTTTGTTTTGTCCTGACGATTTTTCAGTTGATTTAATCAGAATTTGTGTTAAAATTGCCAACAAAATGATAAATTCTGATGAAAAAGACATTTTTGTGACAGCTTTAATTGATTTTGCGAATTTTGTTATGAGAAATGGCAAAATTATTGATTCTGAGCTTTACTTTAAGGTTTATTCTTCGTTTATTGTCTCAGTTAATAACTATTGGTTGTGAGGGAATTAAAAACGTGTTTATTTCTTCTTCGATTCTTGATTTTATTTCTTATGGCCGTGATTTATTTTTGGATGTAAATGAATTGACAAAGACGGTTATTTTGGCTATATCTGTACTGTTGAGTTGTGAAAATTTATTTCTTGTTATGACAATGTATTCCTCTCTGGCACGATTAATGACTTGGCTGCCAGAAAAATATGTTTTCCAACTCGGAAAGACTTTGGGTAATAGTCTTGAGGATTTTATTCGTTTTTTAATTACTGAGGTTAACAATTATTGTTAGTTTTTTAGGCAAATGTGTTGACTGATGGCTTGCTGGATTTCAGCTCTGGAATCTCATAATTTTTTCGACTTTTTTTAATTAAATTGTTTATGAATTAGTAAAAATTTCGGTACATCTTTAGGTTATATGAAAATTTATTTCTAAAATTTTTAAAAATATAAACTCGATTTTTGACAAAATTTTCGATATTTTGTTGATACTCGTATAGAAGAGAACAGATATGACAATAAAATATAAATTAACAGAAACCTAAGTTTGGATTTTGTATACGCTATTTAGATTTCATACTATAACAAAACAATAAACAAAATTATCCAATAAATTATTCGTTTTTTTAAACAGTTCATAAAATTGCTTCTTATACAATTCATTATGATAGAAATCAGATTTCTCTGTGCTTTCTTCTTGTTTTTCGTCATCTCTACCGTCAATTAACTCATAGAGAAATTTATCTTTCTCACTGCCTTAATGGAACTCAACAAGCTTCTTATAGCTCTTAGGTAAAGTCGTTGATTTTTGGAGTTACTGAAAGTTTCTGAAAGTTAATAACCTAATATCTTTTGGCAGCTTCCAAACAATCTACAACACTCTAAATCGATGTATGTTCGAATGACCACGTAGGCATTGTTTTGAAGAATCAAAACTTATTTTTACTTGCATGTCTTCTTAAAGTGTAAGTACTGAAATATCTACAAATTCTGAATGAAGCGACTAAATGTGTTATATTAACCCACTACTGACAAATAAAGTGTCCGACCAAAAATTTATTTGCTTTTTCCTTAAAAATTTTTTTTATAAAAGTTCTTTCTAAGATTAAAATTTTAATGTATTACTGCAATCTAATCTTTTGACAATTATTTTTCAATTACTGAGAAACTTAATTAGGTCAATAGACATACTCATTAACACACTCTTATATCAATTAATATAACTCTGCTATTATTCATATTAGTTTTAAACATAATTTACCCTCAAACAACTATTTTTAAATTGATCTACTGTAAATATGTTAATAAAAATTGTATAGTTATGTTTTGTAGAGTATAAAGAAATTGTTAAAAGTTTAAAATGTAATTTATTAAGACATAAACGAGATAAGTAATTGAGTAGAAGCGACAATATGTAAAACTTTTAATTTCGTAAAATGGAACATGTTTTAAAATTTTGGTTACATTGAAATATTCTGACACTATTTCATATTCTACCAAGCAACTTATATGCTCAAATTTTTTGTTTTCAATTTTCAAAAATGACGTAATGTAATGAGTTTCAGCTTTTAAATCTCTAGATTTATAGGTTATAATATTTCTACCTCCTGAATGTACCACTAATTGGTAAATGGTTCAAAAACCAGTAAAAATTGATAGAGGAAACGCATTTGTGATATTGTGCTCTACAGACGACAGTCTGAGTTTTATTATTGTCAAATTTCAGGGAGGTGGCTAATAAAAAATTGAAACTGACAAACTCAATAATTTGTAAAATGCTTGTCGAGTAAATTCTCCTAAAGAATTAGATGCAATGCATTTATATTTGACACTGCGATCACGTGTAGTGTTAATTTTTATTGTAGGACAGTTCTATGCTTTAGGAAACTAATTTACTTGACAGATTTGTTTTTTATGATTTTTTAAAACTTTGACCCAAACTAATTGTGGTTTGGGGATTCCTTGTGTTATTTGGCAATGTAATGAAATTCCGAATCCTGCGACGACAGCCTCAGGAGATTTAATTTTTATAACTGGCTTTTCTGAATTTATAACTAAATATTTTTAACCTCCCAAAATAATGAGATAAGACGAGTTTTTGCACTTATAAGAGCCTTCTAGATGAGGCATAAATCGTTTAATTTTTAATGAATAAGTTTTTAAATCAATTTCAAAGACTGGGTCAAGAGTGTTTTCTCCTCTTGTTATTATACTGACATTGTCTTTAAGCCAAAACAATTTCGAAAACTAAATTCTTTATTTCTGAATCTCAACTTTAATGGTTTTACTTCCAAGACATGAAAGAGAGATTTGACCCATAACTTCAACGTAAATAATTTTTTCAGCATCTTTTAATAAAAACTCATTTTGACCTGGTTTGATGGAAAAAAATAGCAAAAATAAAAGAAGAACGTAAAGCTGCATTCCACCGATGTGATTTACGGCTTAATGTATTGTGATTGTTATATTCTTTTTATTATTAATGCCTAATGAAAACGTCTTAATTAATTTAGCTTATTCATTGATGAAAAAATCAGGAAAAATGATGAAAAGATTAATTATAACAGCAGTCAATAAAGAATTTATTCGTTTTTTTACTTTTCTATAAAAATGGTTCATATAATAAATCATAATTTTGACATTAAGTGCAAAGTAATAATTAATGCAGTTTATGCACACCGTGATTTATTTCAAATTCAAATATTACTATTGATTAAAGCAATCTCAATGACATAGCCCTTCAATTATCACTGTCTAGACTTGTTTATTTTATTCTTAAAATTGCAATAAACCAATTTTAAGTAAGTTAGTGGATCTAATTTTTTTTAAGTCACAGACATTAAATTAAGTTAAAATTAAACTTATTGGCCATTTCAACAAGCAACAGTTGGTTAATCAATTACTTTTTTTAAATAATAATAGGGTTATTAAAATGACAAATACAGTAAAAAATGCATTAATAATTTTTTAGTTAGTAATAAAAAAATTGAGATAGTTACAACGAGGCGAGAATGGATTGTTGAGGCGGTTTAGGACAGTTATATTTGTTTTTGAAAACTAGAAAATTTTTTAAAAATAAATCAGTTGATAGAATTTTAAATTTGTTATTTTATTAGATTGAATTACAATATAAAAATTTTAATTTAAAATTGACTCGTTTTGTGGGATCCTACTCGTATGTTGTAAATTAATAATTATTTTATAAGAGTAATGTCTAAGGATATTTACTGCCTATATTCCCAAATCCATTCCAACACAGCACTCAGATTTTGCACGTGCTGCAAATTAATATCCGAAGACTACAATTCTCTTATTGTGGCAACCAATAATACAATCTATGTCTATAACATAGTCAATGAGAACGTATTTAATAATAATAAATTAAAAAAGACTAACTTTCCAGTTTTTGAGTACAAATTGTCGCTTGATTTGTTTGGTAATATAACCGGCCTTGATCATCTAATTAATGAGGGATTGACATCTCTCATAGTCTCGTTTGATTTGTGTAAAGTACTTTCTACATGTCCAAATAGTAGATTGTGGTTATGAAATATGATTTTGATGTCGATGACTTAATAACCACGTCTATGCATAATTTTGAACATCATTTATCCGAAGTTTAAAACCAGTGATAACTCATAGGCCTCGAAATATAGTTCAACTAATTTACCACCACTTTTGAGGACTGATCAGGAAAGTAATTGTTGTGTTCTTCTATCACACGAACCTTATTTATTTGTTCTTCCATTTATCAAGACAAGTGCAGATTCAAATCCAAATTCTTTCCAAATCGACCTTTGGACGGCTTATGAAGAGAGAATAATAAATGTAATGGACATGCAATTTCTTACTGGTTATAACGAGCCAACCCTCCTCATTATGTACGAACCATATCTCACCTGGGCTGGGTTATTTATCAATTTAAATTTAAGACTTGTTTCCACAATTCGGGACACATTTGCTCTTGTGGCAATTTCTTTATCCCTTGTGGAGTCATTTTCGCCTATAATATGGTCTTATTCTGGTCTTCCTTACGATTGTCAGGCTTTGCTTTCTGTTCCCCGTCCTCTTTGTTTAAATGTTTAGTTTTATTATTTTAGGTGGTGTTCTTATTATGGCTATGAATAGTTTGATATATCTCAACCAAGGATCTCCTGTGTGTGCTATTGCCCTCAATTCAATCGCAAGAGAGTCTTCCTCATTTCCATTTGGAGGGGAAGACTGTTCGGGAATTTCCATCGAGGGGGCAATCGGGACATTTATTTCATCAAGTCAAGTTCTTATAATTCATCCTGATTCCACCATGTTTGGGTAATAATTTAAAATTAAAGATATTTGCTCAATATTATTGACGATCAATTCAGAATAGTCCGCCAATTGGATTTGAAACATATTTATGTCCCATTCTACGTTTCCCCTCCATTCTGCGTATTTATATTACTCAGATTTATTAGGTTCGTGTGTTTTCTAAATTTGTATTTGTCGCATCGATTCTCGGACATTCGCAGGTGTTGAGAATTGAGGTTTCCAAGATGTTCATTTTTAGGCTTCTGTTAACGGAAATGAAAGAAAATCGCGTTTTCAGCCGGAAACAGTTTCTGAGGGTTTGAATTATTTTTTAAGTTTTAAAGACAATCAGGAATCTTTAAAGACGGTGAGATTTGAGGATATTTACGGAGTGGCTGCTCAAAAATTTGATCAATTTTTTGTCGGATCATCAATATCATTATCAGTTTAACTTTTATTGCCCAACATTGACAGATGTGTTATGAATTCTACAATATTGCTCCATGTCTGCACTCAGATCTTGCATATTCCGACCCCAGTGAAGATCCTTCAGTAAAAATTGTCATTTCGTCAGGATATGGGTTGGGTGGACAAGTCACGTGTCTAAAAGTACTTTGAATTGTCTGAAATGATTATTTAGAGATCAATCAAGCCTGCAATTAAGACATCTTTCAGACTAACGGACTCTGTGGATATTTTCTCTCTGCGTTTAAAAGGATCGGCTTCTCACGACCTTTTACTGATCAGTAGATTGAGTGGGACGTTGGTTTGTCTTCTGGTTATTAGGCAGGTTTTTTCAAATGGGGAGGAAATCACGGAAATTGAAGACGGGGGATTCAGCACGATGGAGACTACGATATTTGCTTCGACGTTGATGGAGGACTATTTTATTCAAGTTTGTCCACAATCTGCTTATTTGTTCAATAAAAGTGATTTTCTAATACTATTTATTTCTAGATTGTCGAATCGGCTCTATTTCTCTTCCACGTGCTTGTCAGCGTGCTGATGTGTTGAATTCTGGTTTTTTGTTGCTCCTGTCTTCATGTGGGCAACTCTATACGCTCACGGTGGAAGATGAGGGTCAAATAAGGATAGATTCCCTGAAATTTGGGGATGGCTCTTTAATTGCAACTTTTTCAGTTTTTAATGATAAATCGGGGTTTTTATCGCCAGAAAAGTCGTTTTATTGGTTCAATTAATTTATAGTCCGGGAAACGTGTGGGTAATTATAATTCGTAGAGAAACGTGGCAATTTGAGGTTTTTTGTGGCACTATATTTTAAAGATTTGGTCTTGGCCGAAAAATGAGATTTTATTTTGTAGCCCAAATTTGCACACATTTGGACGACTGATCTGCGGAACTGGCGACATAAATGAATATTCTACGGAGTTGTTCTTCTAGTGTATCATTCCTAGCCCACAATACACTTTCCCTAATAAGCAGAAGGAGGATATTAATTTTTTCAGTGGAGAAGGAATCAATGAAGTTGTCTTATTGGCGATGGGGACGAATTCAAGGAGACATTTGCTCTTTGTAAATTTGTTTGATGAAATTTGAAGGTGGCGAATGACAACGAGTTTCATATTTATGAGGCTTTTCGCATATTTTCAAACAAACAAAAACTTAGATTTAAACGGCTTAAGGGATCGTTGTTACTTGGGCACTCAAGTCAGCAAAAAAAGTTGGCAAATAGAATTTTAAGGCCATTTGACAACATTGGTGGATATTCTGGAGTATATTTGGTCATAGATAATTGTAGATGTTTCTATGTGGTGCACAACCTACTTGGTTTGTGATGTCTCCGAATGGAGTGCTGCGGAGTCATCCAATGGGTGGTGGTCCAATTACATCATTTGACTCTTTTTGTAACGCCAGTGAGTGTATTGACGGGTTTATCTACTTTACAGATCAAGTAATATTACATAGCAAATTTATAGAATATTATGAATATTTCTTCTTTGAAATCGGAGTGTGGCTCGTTGGTAGACGATGAATGGATTTCTACACGAACGACACAAAAATCAACAGTTCATTTCATATGTTATAATCCGACAAAAAATGTGAATGTTTATTATTCCTATCTTTAGTTATACGCTCTTGTTTGCAGTGAGGAGAGACCGAATGATATTCTAGTACACATGTTAGAAGATGAGAGAGAAGTTATTCAAGTAAATACAGGTTTTTTTTAAAAAATTGTTATATTTTAGAACCAAATTTTGTTCTACCAAAGATAAGCTGGTTTTATATAAAGTTGCTCTCCGCAGACTTTGAAGAGGCTAGCACTACAAGGTTTGTCTCTAATTCATCCTTATTTAGAGTTGAGTTTGAGTTATGGGAACACGTGACATCAGCAAAATTCATAACGTTAAAGGAGATGTCTTCAGCGACTGGAAAAACAGATTTTTTGGCGGTGGCCACGATAAGTTGTTCCGGAGAGGAAGTCAGTACCCGCGGAAAGGTTGTTCTCCAAGTATATTCAGATGTATTTGTACCAAATTGTTGATGTGGTCCCCGAACTTGGGAATCCTCTGTTGAAATATCGGTTTAAGGTGACTGATTTTTATGGATTATTTCAGGAGTTTTATGGAAAGGAGCAAAGAGGGCCGACTACTGCTTTGTGTGGTTGCAACGGGTACCTGGTTTCCGCGATTGGACAGAAAGTGTATGTATTGACAATTCGGCACAGTGATAATGAATTGACAGCAATTGCCTTTGTGGACTCAAATGTGTACTGCACTGCAATGACATCTCTAAATAATTTTATTCTCATGGCCGATCTTGTTAAAAGTGTTGCTTTGCTTCACTTTGATGCTGAAAATAGGGTTTTATCACTTGTTACTAAGGTATTTTGTTTATTAACTTACACAGCATGTCGAAAAAATGGAGCCTCTCTCAGTGGAGTACTTGGTTAACGGAAAACAACTCTTTTTTGTCGGTTTTGTTAGTTTTAAACATTTGTAGCATGTGTAGATAAACATGTTAATGTTTTGGATTATCGACCTGAAGGTTTTCTGGTTTGTAATTTGTAGTTTGTTTGGAGAATAGCAGCGGTCAGTGGTTGACTTTGAAGATGTCTTTTCATATTGGTTCAAATGTTACTTGCATGTGGAGAATGGCCCAGGAAAGTCAAAACCAGCCCCAGATTACATACATGAGTAATCGTTCGAGTCATCGCTTAGTAAATAACGATGGAGGAATTGGATGTTTGGTGCCTTTAGACGAGAAAATATTCAAACGTCTTCGTATTTTGCAGAATCTGTTGTGTGGGAGTGTGTCTCATAATGCAAATCTGAATCCAGCCGCTTATCGGTTTTGTGTAATTGTTAGTGGATAGAAAACAACACTGCAAAGTTGCTTCTTTCGGTAATAAGTCTGACGTGTTGGATAAACAGCTTTTGGATGAATTTATTTTTTTGGATTTGTACGAAAGAAGAGAACTGGCTCGGAAAATTGGTTCTAACGTAGAGGAGGTTCGTTCTTTGAAATAATTCTTTATATAAGATTTTTGATGACTTAAGATTTGTGCAACACGTTTCTCGGTGTCATTACTGAGTATTTAGATTGGTGATGTTCATAATAAAACTTATATTTTTCGAATTTAATTTTTTATAATCAATTTTGAGAAACTTTGGCTTTGATAAATTAAATATATCAGCAAATTGAGAATGATATCGTAAATACTCAAGATTGCATTCTCTAGATTTGTTAATCAAATATTTCTGGTTTTTGAGTAAATTATATTTATAATAATTAAAATCAAAGTAAGAGATTATTTGAAAGTTAGTAAAATTGTCCAAAAATACCAAAGTGCAGAAAATTAATTAAAATTCGTAAATAAATAACCTCAACATTTCCAATGCCGCTTCAGGCTGATCCATAGGAACCATGTGTCCAGCGTTTCTGACAACTAACTGCATCAAATTTTGAGAAGATAAGTAATAGCCGTTTACTCTTCCAGTTTTTGAATACCAACGTTGCTGCGAAGCACGAAAAAAATTTTCTTTGCCCTCCCATTCTAAATTTCTCAAGAATGCTGAAGTCATTTGGAAGGGCACAATTATGTCTAATTGTCCAGAGAAAAAAAGAGTCTATGTTATGAAAATCACATAAAAGTACTTTATAGCCTGCATTAAGAATATAAGTCACTGTAGAGGCCATTGACTTTGTTCTGTCTTCATAGAGTGCCATTCGTGGAGCCATCGAATAATCATAAAATGTCCTGTTCCCTGCGTTGAGTTTATATGAATTATTATTCACAAAGTCTTGGAAATTGTACGGAATTTCCTTATAAATAATTTGTTTTAATTTCAAACAAACCTCGTCAGAGTAGAAATTGTAAATATTCGTAAGCCCAGTTTTATTCCGAATTAAGTCTTTAGTCAAGTCAAAATACTTGTGATTTAACAGTCAAATGTACTTTGCTAGCTTGCAAGTAATTGCCTTGTTCAATATTTTCTCGAATTAAATTGCTATAATTGTCGAAAAATTCTACTTGATTGTCAAAAATGAGTCCAATGTTGTATAAATATGTCCCATAGTTCATCATCTATATTGTTAATTCGAATTTAACATTATAAGGATCACAAAGGCCATCTCCAATAGCCATTCCGACAAGGTTGATTGGTGTGGGGTTATTTTGGTTGTATTGGTCAATTGCATACACCATGGCCGGGACATATTTACCTGCATAAGACTCTCCTGTGATGTAAAGTGGGTTTGATCGCAAATTAGTAAATATTACATAAAATTGTCTCATTAATCTAATCAAATTAATTCTGATAAATTACTCTGATAAATAATTACCAACTTGTTCTTCGGTTGTAAGATAACATTCACTTTCAGAAAAACTAAATCCAACTCCGACCTAAAATCTCAAAAATCTAATAAACTGGATTATCGATGTACACAACATGATATTCATTAGTCCATGAAAGCATTCTTATTTGGACTAAAAACTAATAAAAGATGGCACTGTTATTGTCCGAGTCCAAATAATAAGGACCATTTTCTACAAAAAGTCCGTACAATGAAGCAGCCCCTGGACCACCCTGGAGCCAAACTAACAAAGGCGCAGAAGTATTTCCATTCTAATAATCTTTAAAAATGTCTTACTTGTGCAGGAAAATACCAAAAAAACATATTTCGAACACAATCATCACTGACTCTGAAAAAACCGGAATAGCTTTCGATTTCACCAAGAAATGAGTCTACTTTGCTCATTTCTTTCCCTATTGCAATTTTTCCAGAATTTATATAATCCGTTAATATTAAAGGCTCTGTCTGTGTGAAATTTAAATAAACAGAATAACATTATAGCCAAAACATAAAAGTGGAAAAATAAAAAAGGCAATGTTCATTAGTAATTTTTATCTATAATAATTTTATTACATTTCATTGTTAGCCATCTTAACACAAAAGTAGTTTAATTATTCAATTTTATTAAAATTGAAAAAAACATTTTTAAAATACGACAAATAATTAGATAAGTTAGTTTTTAAATATCCTTAAAATACAGTCCCGTGCAATGAAAAGAGGCCACTTTATTTTTTTAAAATATATTTAGATTTAATTACATTATTTTTGTTAAATATCCATTTAAATCTAACTAAAACGTGTTAATTCTATTTCATGCCTCGTGTATCTTTTGAAAATCGTCAAAAAGTTATTAGTTTTTTGAAAAATGGAATGAGTCAGCGACAAGTATCAAAAAAACTTAAAATCTCTCGATGTGCGATCCAAAAAATATTTCAACGCTACATATCTGGTTTTGGCTATTTTGGCCGTATTCACACTGGAGCGAAGAGGAAATTATCTCCTAGAAATGAAAGGATTCTTGTCAGGACATCGAAAAAATATCCCAAGAAAACAGCTTCTGAACTCAAAAAATCGATCAATATTGATAATTCCGTGATTATAGATACAGTTAGACGTACATTGAGGAGGTATAATTTATTCGGGAGGATTGCTGCCAAAAAACCTTGACTTACGTGTTGACATATGATGGCTCGAAAATATTGGTGTCAGTCGATGTTTAATATGGCCTGGGAATTTGTGATTTTTTCGGACGAATGTCGAATTCAGCTCTTCAATTCAAGAGAATATGTCAGAAGACCACCTTCAATGAGATATGAAAAAAAATACACTTCAGAAACCGTCAAATTTGCCCCTAGCATAACGGTATGGGGAGCGATACGATTTGATGGCAAAAGAATTTTAATATTATGCAATGAAAAACTAAATTCTGCACGTTATCAATCTATTATATCTGAAGGATTAAATGATTTATATACATCAAATTACAAATTTCAGCAAGATGGCGCAACTTGCCACACATCTAAATCTACAAGAGATTTTTTAAATAACAGTGGCATTACTATAATAGAAAATTGGCCAAGTTAATCACCGGATCTCAATATAATTGAGCATGTTTGGTGTTTGCTAAAGTCAAAAATACGATTAAAAGTCCCTGAAACAGTACAGGACTTATGGAAAATTACGAAAGAGAAATGGGAGGCAATTGATGACAGTTTTATTAGGGAATTATATAATTCGATGCCCAGAAGAATATATTCAGTCTATAATTGTAAAGGAAGTTTGATTTAAAGTTTGTTTTTTGATTTAAAGTTAGTAAATAAATAAAGTGGCCTCTTTTCATTGCATGACCCAGAAATGGTCAAATTTAATAAATTAAATAAAATTGGCATTATAATGAAAAATAACTTTTATATTTAGTTTTTTATGGATAATTAAGACGAAGAAAAAGAGTTTGTTGAATTTTTTAGAAAATTTCATACTTTAATTTTTGAGTATTTCTATTTTTAGAAATATTCTTTAGGTGGCCTCTTTTCATTGCACGGGACTGTAGCTACTTGCCTACTTTAGAAATATAGGAAGTAAAAGTCAGATTAAATTTTAAGATTAACAAATAAAATTTATAATTCTTAAAAAAATAATAAATAAAAATTATTTAATTAATTATAAAAACTCTAATCGCTTCCAGGATCGTATGCTTTTTTTTGTGTGGTTTTTACTGGTATAATCTTATTTCATCATTTATACTATCAAAGGAAATTTTCACAAGTAATTTGATAGAAATTAACGAAGAAAGTATAAACGAGCATCTAAGTCTGACAAATTATAAATCACATATGTAGATAATAACAATTTTGTCCTCCTCACTTATCACACGAATTGGTGTCCCTTCTCCCAACACATGAAGTTGGTGATATCAAATGTAGCCGAACAAGTCGGTCAAAAAACGGTATCTTTCATTTATACACAACTAAAGGACCTTAAACAAGTCAGTATTACAGCCATCGAATGTACAGAAAACAGTAAAATACATTTTTTGTAATTTTAGTAAATTTATGTACTAATCACAAAATTAGAAAATATCCGACAACTATTTTGTATTCACATGGACAACGCATAAAGGAATATCGCGGAGATCGGTCTCCAGAAAGTATTTTAAACTGGATTTCCGACAATCTGAAAGATAAGAGCATACGAGTCACTTCTTACGAAGAACTCGAAATTTTGAAACAAAATGGCACAAATTTTCTCATTGGATTTTTTTCGAAATCTCCGATTGACCAACTTGTCTTATTTTGTGGACATTTCAGTCAAATTTACGTCGGAATTGAGTTTTCCGTGTTTTATAGTGATCTTAGTCTTGAGAAGGAAATGCACAACGGAGAGAGTCTTCGTTATTATAGATCTGTCGATGTAATGGTCGTTGTCATGTCCTAGAACACTTGGATGTACTATTCTGGCGATTTTGACGACTATGTGCGTGTAGGGCAGTGGATAAGGCAAGTGACACACGAAAAACTCCGTGAAATGACATTCCAAAACGCGGAGGTTTTTTATTGTGATAAAATTGAAGGAAATCACTGACGAAGGAAAGCCTTTGTTTGTTTTATTCCACAAGAAAGAAGACACAGAGTCAGTCGAACTCTATAAAATACAAATTGACTCTCTTCTCCACCAAGTTGAGGACAAAGTTGTGTTTGTTCACGTGGATTGCGATATTTTTGATCACCCGTTGAATTATTTGGGACGAAGCAGTGATAATTGTCCTCTCTTTGTAATCGACAGTTTGGCTCACATGTTTCTGTTTACAGGGGACATTGTTCTTTCGTTTAAGTTTGTGTTTTTTGATGTTTTTTAGGTCGAATATGGCGGAGTTTGTCGGATATGCGAATGATTTTTTTAGTGGGAAACTGCACAAGAAGTTTCATAATTTTGACGTTTCTAAGGACGCGGAAAGCGAAAATGTTTTTGAAACTAAAGAAACTGAGAAAATTACAAATTCTGTTGTTTCTGAGTCAAAATTCAAGAATTTGGCTCCTTCCCATTCGAGGTACAGTTTCATGGATGAATTGTGAAAAATTATTTATTTGATTTAATTAATGTAAAGTAAGGTTATATAGATCTTTAAAAATAGTACTTTCTTTTTATAAAAGTTAATTTAAGATAGCATTTGACATGGTTTGTAAAAATTTCCAAGTTTTTATATTTTAAAAATATCCTTTATAAAATACTTCTTAATGTCAAAAAGTGTTTTTTTGAGTTATTTTAATACAAAATAGAGAATGAATATTAAGAATCGTTATATTTACGAACCCACGCTCCGCCGCATAAACATCTCATCTCAGCACCAATAAGAGTAAGTAACGGCCACTGGTTAATGTCCGATGTGAGAGGACATCGAGAACATTGTCTGTAGCTGTGTGTCTTTGAGTCATCCCCAAAGTTATCTGCTGGTCTGAGAGCAGCAGATTCTTGCAATTTGGAAGCATTAGAAAAATCTTTTTTTGAAATATTCGTTGAATGAAAAGAAGGGATTCGTGATATTTGCAAAATATTTCTACATTCTTCACCCAAATCTGACTCAGAAAGCAAATCTTCGAACGAACCACCTTGTTTTTTGATTAAAGAATTGTGAAGAAAACATATGAGAGTATGACAGCGATCAACCCAGTCAGTGTTGTTGAGAAGTGAAGGACGAAAAGAATGTTGAGTCTGCCACGATTTGACGTGGACCAAACAAGTCCTGAGGTTGTTTATGAATGCACAATCCGCTTGGAAAACGGACGAATCTTGAATTCCGACAGCCCGCATGTAAATCTGCATTACCAGTAGACTAACCAGATGTGTCGTCCACACCAAAAGAGGACGCATTTGCTCGTATTTTTCAACACAAACACGTCCTCCCTTCCATTCGAGTATTCAAAAACAAACCTCAATACTCCCATTTAGGATAACAGAACACGTATTGAGAACTGACTTTACCATTTCAGTAGAATCAGGACGAATACTGGCAGTTCCCAGTCGTCGGACTATCAATGAATCGTCCATAACTAGCAAATCTCCGCTCTTAGTTCTATAAACCGCAAGTGGGACCTAATTTTAATTAATTTCCAATAACGTGCTCAAGTTGGAGAGTTTGATAGGAACTGTCAGCGAAATTGATCAGATGACACTGTTTAGTGGACAGAACAGCCACTTGTCCATCCATTCCCACAAAACGATTGCCAAAATCTTGCCCAAGCTCGACAGATTTTATTTTAATCCACGAAAAAAGACCATCTTTTCTCCTCAAATCAACATTTATGTTAATTTTAGCAGTAATTGTGACCATATTGACTTCATTTTGATTAGAAAATATATGAAAATGGACTATTTGAGAACACTCCCTGACTTTAGACACAGTACATACATCTTTAATCCACTCACAAACCTACAAATCATTTTATAAACATACAGTAATGTCTTGTGGGGTTAAAGTAAGCAAATAAACTTGTTCGATAGTTTTAAACAACACTTGTGGAGCTTTAGTGAAATAAAAACGAGGCATTTCAAGTCGATGGATAACCGCCTTGTCGCCCTCCACAAAATCCCTTCCCGTCCTTATAATAAGAATCTTGATAAATTAGAAACTTAACTTTAAATCGGAAAGCAAGACACACACAGAGAGGGGATTCAGGCAGGGCATCGACACAGAGAGCATTTCCATTGTGACGATAACAACAAAAACACTGCCATTCGTTAAGATAATCCTCCTAAATGTACAAAAAAGAGTAGTACTTGTGAATGCCATAAACTGAGGACAGATTCTGTAAGGATTACAAGTCCATGATCAGTCCATTGGAGGAATGTCACTGGTTCGGAAAAAGAGGAAACCAAGTAATGTTTACTGCATTCCACACTCCCTGTGTAGACACTGGAACCGTTTGGATTGTTTCTAAGGGGGATTATTTGAATTTGTAACATTGAGAAACATAAATCATCATTTTTGGATACACTCAATTTTACATTAAGCACATTGTTCATTTATATTATATTTAGTTTATTTAAAATTAATTATACTATTTATTTTATCTGGATAACAAAAATACACAATAAAGTAATTTAAACAAAGAAACCTCGTACTGACGAATTAGATAAACCATACCGATATCATGATCTAAAATGTCAATTAAGGCTTATAAAATGACAGCACCTAATAGCCTCCATAGTTTTCTGAGCATCCTTCTTTTAGAATTTGACAAAAGGTATCAATAGGTTCCAAAATTGAGTGAAATCGCTTTGATAAATAGTCATTTTGTGAGTAATAATTGATGATTAATATTTCTAAATAACTTCAAAGTCAATTTTATAATACTCTCTTTTACAGGTTCAAGTACCAATAAGACTGATAATTCCGCAATTTAATTCGTTTTTATAGATCAAATAAAAATTAAAAAATCGACTATTCTTTCAAGGGAATTACAATATATTTAAAAAGTCTGTTTTAGGTTTAAATCGATTTCTTGTTTATATTGAATGATTATTAAGTAAATCAATTAAAACCGTTCGTTTACAATCATTGAGTAATCGAAAAGTATATTTCGCAATTATAATTTTGATGTATCACGTCTAATATATGTGTGATAGGCAAAAAACGTTGGTAAAATAACTTTTAAAAATTTGAATTTGTTTCAATTTTTGTTTTTCTTATTCTATTGATATGTGATTTTTGTTTAATTAATTATTTTATTTTTAAATGTTATATTTTATTAAAAAATTATTGGGTAAACCTCAATCAAATAAATAAATATAAATTGATAGTTAATTGCCATAACACTCTTATCAGCTTACTCCTATTTCATATAAGTTTATTCCAAAAAGAATGTGGATTCTACCAATTTTAATAGCATATACCCTTTCTCAGTGCCCACGATATTCCATCGCATCAAACCCAGGAAAATTAGTTCAATCACGCAGCTTTATGGCTATGTATTACAATGGACAAGAATATAAACTCTCTTGGCCTAATAATATCACCGTGAACTGCTCTCCAAATGTACTTACCTCAAGGTCAGCCCATTTTCTTATTAGCAGTTCGAAATCATGGTCTAACACATTACCGACAACGTACACAAATGATGCCAGCACTGCCCTGATAGATTTATCTACCGTGAAACCATTCGCACCAAATGAAAGACCCCAATGTGGCATGTATACTAACAATAATCCCTGTTTTACTGAAGCACCGTATCCTATCTATTTCCCCGGTTGATTAAAATTGGCTATTATTTTAGAGTTAACTTTCCTACACTCCTATCGGCAAAAGATCGATGTTTGTCTCGACGACTATTTCACTCTGCGGGTGTTCGCTGTTTCGGATTCTGCGGCTCCCTTTGTTTTTTGGCGGAGTGCGGAAGTTTTTTGTAATCCTGGATTCGAAGCCCGTTTGATTTACGGTTTTATTGGGATTTTATTTTTAGATACTCTTTACATTGGGAAATTTGGAAAAACCATTTACGATATGAACTGTAGAATTTTTAGCCATAATGTGGTTTTTAGTTTAAATTATGTTTCCTGTATATTATTTTTGTATATTTCACTAGCATCCCCCAACTGTATGGGACCGAATAATAGGATTATGTATCCAAAAGAAAATGATGTTATTTACTACTATCAATATTCTTATAACAACTATGAATTTATCAATCAAATACCAAATATTCCCGAAATTTGTTTGCCTATTAGAACGTATTCTTATTTTTTAAGAGTTTCTTAGTGATATCGTTTTGTACGACTCGACTGGCCAGCCTGTTAAAAATTTTTATCAGTATCAAGGAAGACACGAATTTTCATGTGCATTCAAAACAAACCCGTCTTCAAAAGTCAAATTTACGATGGTGTTTCCATGTACTGTTAATGTGGTTATGTTTAGCACCTCCAAAAATTACTAAGCCACTCTCAGATTGCAGTAAATGTGGAGCTAACTGCATTCTTTCATTTGATTATGATCCTGGAGTTGAAGTTCCCTCAATAACTGTTACTTGGTACTTAAATGGAAGGAAAATTCAAGGTTTTTCTATTTGTCTTAGATTAAGATGGATTTTTGTTTAAATTTAGCAGTGATAAGAAAACTCTTACCTTTACTGCATCAAAGACCCTTAATGGGAATGTTCAAGTTATCATAGATAGCAGTTTTGGGACTCAAATGACTTCTTCTTATGTGGAATATGTCGGTTGTCTTTTCATCTTAAACTTAGAACCCCCATTTTTCTCTCTTGATTTGCCCAGATACGGAGTTGGGTCTGAATCTGGAGCCACATTGAATGCTACAGTTAACTTTCTTGGAAAAGGTGATGTAAAAATGTGGTGGGTTATGGATGGAAATGTCTTATCAAAACCAGTAAAGAACGTAATTGCAACAGTTGATGTAGCAACATACACTTGGTCTGTGTATTTGTGTTACTTTTAGTACTCTTCGGTTTTTGTTCGACGCAAAAGATCCCATTACTGGCACGTTTAGTTGTGTTTTCCAGTCTGACGGATGCATTGTTGAAAGCACTAAATATGACTTTTCAATGACTCGTATATTGTCTTTTGTTTGTAATTTTTAGAGAAAATAAGAGATACGGTCAGTCTGATGACTCCTGTCTTTGGAGTTCTTGGTGCTGCAATCCTTTTAGCCTTTGTCCTTATTCCACTGTGTGTCTTATATAGAAATCGTCATTCTAAGGCCTATCGACGTAGAGTTAAATTTGCATGTTTTAGTCGCACTTGTCGAGAGAGAATGTGGGCTTAATCCTGACAAAGATTTCCTAACTCTTAACGACTTTGGAGAAAATTCGAGACGACAAGCTCGGTTGATCAAAGCAGTTAAAGTCTAGAAATAACCCAACCTATTCAGTTCTGCCCGGAGGAGGAGGGTCCAATGAGGGGAGTGTCCTTCCCTTCAATAATATGCCAGATATCCGAGAACAGGCCTCTTTCATTAATGATTATCAGCCTTAATTCTATGTTAATTATCATTTTCCTAATGCAATGTTTAACTAGCTATTTTATATTAACAGTGCTTCTCATTAAAACTGCCATTGATTTATCCATGCTGTTAGTCAGACTTGAATAGTCTTATTGATTTGATATTTATTATCTATAATTGGATAATTGAGGTTTTGAAGCTACTAATTACGGACGTCGCTGACAGCTTTATTACATACGAGTGGCAATTTATTAATCACGTGTCTATATTAAAATCTATACTTTTTATTTTATAGTAGTTTATCACTAAAATGTAACTTTTTCACCAATTTGAGTAACTCTTTAGTTATTGAATTTAATTTATTATCAAAAAATAATCAATTTTTTTATCATAGTGATTTTATCATTTTTTATTTATCAAATGAATGAATTAATAGAACAAAAGGTAAACCACAAAAAATAAAGTTCAATTTTTTTCGACTCAATTTGCTTTCTTTTTCAAAAATAGTGAGTATCATTAATCATATTGGGGTTGACGAGTTATGCCGTCGTGGACATCTCATTACATACGGATTCCAAACATGAATAGATTTCCAATAAGATGTCATGAGCTTCTCAGTAGTGAACAGCCACACTCCAACAAAAAGAAAACTTATAAGACAAGAGAAACAATGTGGGTCTCGATTTGAAATTAATTAGAATAATTAACTCACTTGTTCCCTTTTTTGGTCTTTAAAAATTACGTGGTTGGCACATTCAAAACCTTAGCCACATCGGCTTCTGAAATTGCGGAGTGCTCGTTTTAGTTGTTATTGCTTATGTCCATTAAAAGTAATAATATTCTTGCAAACAGCCATATTTTACTATTAAAAACGGAACTTTAATTTGGGTTAATTTCTGAAAATTGGGGAGAAAATTACTACAGAAATCTACTCATCTTTTTAAGAATTTCATGACAACTTATTTGGTGAAAAGATGTGGATCGAACCAATTGCAATACTTCTAATTTTAGTTAATAATCTATATTTGTGGCATATTTTATTTGGGCATTCTGAGGTTTATAGGTACTTTTATACATTCCAGCTGAAATCAAAAAAAACCGCAGTTTCTAAAACTTAGTGCCTACTTTCATTGCACGGTTGGCAGATCCATGTGTACACGCAGTCTAGATTAGGGGCTACCCTTTCAATAAACATTAATAATCCGTGCCTCGTCTTGGCTTGGAGCTCTCTAAGGTCTTCCGCAACACCAGTATCTGGATATATGTCTTCACTCTGTTCTCCACTCCGAGAGCCTTCAGATGCTTCTTGAAGAAAAGGAAACCTCATTTTGGGAATTTTTATAATAAATGTTAATAAAAAAACGTGTCGGTTTTGTTGTGTCCAGAAGTATCTTGTTTAAAAAAGGCATCAACCTTTTACAAAAACTATTTCCGGTGAAAAAATGGATGTGATTTATCATTGCTTTAAGAATTTTGATTCATATGATAAAAACTTTTTTTCAAAATTTTTTATGATTTAAAAATTAGAAACAATAATTTAATTAGTAGGGCAACATATGTCTGTAAATTCAATTTTAATTCAGAGTTAGACTTTAGTTTAAAAATAATGATTAATGAATAAAAAAAGGTTTCTATACAGATTTTTTAGGTTAATTTGGTCATTTTTTGGATGTTTTAAGTCGATTTTTTGATTAGCTCAATTTTTAAATATATCGCCGTTATCCGGGGAACAGTTTGGCAATCTTCCAGGCTGGTGGCCCTCTCTTCGATTAATCTTTTATCACTTTTGCTTGAATTTTAAAAAACTAAAAACATTTGTGACAAATATTCCAAAGAATTTTCAATCACATCGAATGAAATACTTTTGTGTAAATTATGTAAGTTACCCGTAACTTGCAAAAAAATAATTTTTTGTGAACAGACACAGGGAAACACAGAAGCACTCTTCATGAATAATTATATTCACAAATACAGGACAATTGAATATTGTTCCTCCAAATTATTGTTTCAAAAATTTTGCGACAGACGTAACGGAAGCATTTGTATTCTATAAATTGAGGAATGCAGTAATTATCAACTTATTCATTTAGTGCATAATTGTGCACTTAATATAAAATTGGTATATAAAAGTACATTATCCCGAAGTGGACAAATTAATTTCTTGTATCAAAGCAGTTGTGGAGAACAATTATTCTAGACCAGGGGTTTCCAAGCTTTTTTTACACGCCTTCCTTAAAAAATGTACAATCTTGCGCCTCCCTTTATATTCAAGTGATACAATTATTAATTTATCAAAAACAATTTTTTGTGCGGTTTCTTGCATTTTGCAATCCTGTAAAAAATTTTGTACGATGCTAGTAAAGCATTTGAAGAGACAGAAGCAAGTTTTTTTAACGATTTACTATTTGTGAATTTTCTTTTGCAACTACTCAAGAATTTATCCATACAGTCCGACCCCAAAATGGGGCAGACCCCAGGGGTGGGGCACCCTCGGATTTTGGGGCACCCCCGCAATTTGGGGCACTTTATTCCAAAAGTACATTTTGGCAGAAAAAAAATAAAAATCGATAAAAAATTATGGAATTTTTGGGGCACCATAAAATCATTTATAAGGAATTAAAAATAAAATAAAATTATAATAAATTAATTATTTTTTGTTTTATTTTCAATTTATATTTTTATTGTTGTGGTTATGGATTACGAAACTAAATTGAAGATTGCTAAAGAAATTTTGAAGAAAAATTTATCTGAGAGGCAACTAATGAAAAAGTACAACACAAGTAAAGGAACAATATCAAGAATAAAACGAAATATTGTACCTTTCTTGCAACACGGCAATACTATTTCTGAGGAATATGACACATTTAAAGCCGATAAAGATAAATTTGATGATCAAGTCTTTGAAATATTTCTAAGACTACGCGTAGATAAAATTCCGATTTCAGGCCCTATTTTGAAAAAAATTGCCTTAGTTACAGCTTCAAAAATTGGATTTACTTCTTTTAAAGCTTCCAATGGGTGGCTTGATAGATTTAAATTGCGGCATGAACTTCAATTCAAGTCAATATGTGGTGAAAAAGCTTCATGTGATTTATCTTATGTGAAAAATTATTTTGAAAAATATGACAAGAAAGTATTAAAATATGGACCTGAGAATATATTTAATTGTGATGAAACTGCGCTTTTTATAAAAAGAACTCCTCAAAAATCATTTGTTGAACAAGGCGAACCGTGTTTTGGTTATAAACAAGGGAAAGAAAGACTCACTGTTCTTCTATGCTGCAGTTTAATCGGGAAAAAACTTAATCCATTGATTATTGGAAAATATAAAAAACCTCGGTGTCTAAAAAATTTTGATGTTCAAGATTTTGGGTTATTGTATTCATCTTCTCAAAATGCATGGATGACTGGAAAGACTTTTATGAGTTGGCTTACACTTAAATGAATCGTTTTGCAAAAACAACAGAAAAATATTATTAATACTTGACATGCGGGATGCCATAAAACTGCCGAATGTTCGAACATCGAATTTTTATTTTGCCGAAAAATACAACGCCCTATTTACAACCTTTGGATATGGGAATAATCAAGATTTTTTAAAGATTATTATTCCTCTTTCTTAATGGAATTTTTATGTTTTCAAGATTTCGAAAACGATTTTACACATTCTATTGGTAAATTAAATTTGCGTCAGGTTATGATGCTAATTTCAAAAGGATGGGAGAAAATAGATGCTAAAAGTATTGTTAATTGTTGGAAGAAAATCGACAGGAACCGTGATTCTTATGCAACAAAAAACTGTCTAACAGATGAACATTTAGATCAAGTTGTTAACGAAACAATTGATGGAGAATGCGAAGACATGAACAATAATGTTTATGATACATATTCAGAAACCGAAAATAGTGAAAATGTCGTAGCAAAAACAAAAGATCTGCTTAACAATTTAGAGAAAAAATTTCTAATGTTGCACCAAGTATGCTCCGAGATTTTTTTGATTTTCGGCTGAAATTGACGAACAATATCAGACAAAACTCTACAAATAAAAAGAAAATAACTGAATATTTTAGTAAAAATGTTTTTTGATGTTTATTAATGGTTAATTTTTAAAAAAATAACAAACCCCTGTTTTTGGGGCACCCCCGCATTTTGGGGCACTTGGTGCCCCATTTGGGGGTCGGACTGTATGTTGAAATTATTTAAATTAAATAAATTTTTGAAAAAATATAATTTTTAAATTAATAACTCTTATTATCGGAATATAATCACGATTTTTATATAGATCTAATTTTCTAAAAAAAATGTTGCTGATGTGCTTTTCGCGCTTCCCTTGACACGACTCAGCGCCTCACCATTTGGAAACCTCTGTCCTAGACAGTTGTATGTGGAATAAAAAATTATATTAAAAAGGGATGAATTTCGATGATTATATTATTCTTTATTCATTGAATGTTAGGCTATATCGTGCGCAGAGGAACGATCATTTTCGATTCTAAACAAAATGTTTACAAAGGATACAAATTTTAAATCGGAAAATGCAACATATTACTTGATTTTAATAACTCTATAAACAATGTATAAAATTACTTGAAATTTTCATATGAGTAGTTTATACATGCAAATAAAATTGTAAATAACATTTTTTAGGTTAATATTTCAGTCAATTTTTAAAATTTTACGGTAAATTAAATTGACTTTTTAAGTGCAATTTTTATTTTGTTAAGTCAATAAAAATGTATAATAATTAGTTAATGGCCTCACGAGACGCTCGGCCAGCCTCGCAAATAGCAGAGCCATTCCGACTGATCACAGCGATCGACAAAGGTTCCAAGAGCCAAGATGACTCTCGGAATCGTTTCTTATCCTTGATATCCGTCGACCGAGCGAGCGAAGGAAGCGTCTTGGGGCCAAAGATCCCCGAAGACTTCAAAGCAATTGAAATAAAAAGAAATGAATTCGTGATCTGGCCGTATTTGAGGAAGATAAAGCGACAAATTTGTATTTTAAAATTCTATCCAAGAAAAAATGAAACCTTTGATTATTGAAAATTAAAATTTCCTTGTTGCATTGAAGGTTTCAATATGTTATGTTTATAGTTCAAAAATGCGTGGATGACATGTAATAGGGATAACAAGTGATTAAATGAAATAAACGACCAGTTAATAAATAAAAAGATAAAAATTTTGGATATTTTTTTATATCTACCGGAAAATACAACGGCGTTACTTCAACTTCTTGAATGGGAATTATTTGACCATTATTTGATTATTAATTGATTTAAATGATTAAATATTTTAAAATGGAACAGAGTGGCCAAAAAAGTGTGCAGGAAATGATTAAGACATAGAGGGTGGTATTTTCCAGGATTGCCATAAAAAATTAAATGAATTTTCGAGACTTATTTTATCACATTCAGGAATGGACAGGGAAAGTTCCGCTAATCTCGCGATGGAACACCACTACTGGATCGACTTCCCAGGAAGACCATGGATTACTCTTTTATTCTTTTTCTTCAATTGATCTTTCTTCTATTGTTGTAAAAAACTATTTCAAGATAACGGGGACTCTAAGTCTGAACAAACTCAGATATTAGACTATTAGCCTGTCTCACTTCTTATCTTCGATATGTGTGTGACTGTAAATTTTTTCGATGTCAAAAAAGCTCTTCTTTGTAAAACAGTTTTTAATTTCTGGGACTATTTTTAGAAGCTTGCGTTGTGAATCCACAATCTCCAAGACATTTCCGTCATAAGAACGTCATCCGCATAGATGATAAGATTGCCGTTCTGGTGTTCTGGATTTGGAATATTCGCCATATAAACTTTAAATAATAGTGGAATAAGAGATCCTTTTGAACTTCCTTTTTCAATTCATTTTTTAGTGGACTTTGAAAAGACAGCCACCACATGACCGTCCAGGCTCGAAACCTCAGTGTTGATCACAAACAAATTTGCTGCTCTCAACATTAGCCGATAATCTTCAATGCATAATTTTCTTCATTATTGTTGACAGTAAGCAGATAAGACCTATAGGTCTGTAATTAACAGCTTTATCGTTCATTTCCCCGAATTTGGTATTATCCGTACATTTAACAGTCTCCAGGGAGATGGTGGATGACCCAAAGACCAAGTTGAATTGAGAATCTTAATCACTAAAAGATGCAGTTTATCTGATGCATTCTAATATACCGCCATTGGGTTGACAAGTATTTCAAGGTATTTTTTATGTTTTTAAAAATATCTGTGAATACTGTATTTCTTGCACAAATCTCTTGAATTTTTTCTGACTGTTTTGAAAAAGAAGAAATATCCTCTTTTGGCACCGACTGGCCATCCTCATTTTTTAAAATGATCTCCTCTTACCACCTAGACGATTTGGGGCCTTTCAAAAGTTTGGATTTTTAAATTCAACTTCAGACATTCCTCCTTCAAGATTTATTATTTTCTTCTTTAGTTTTTGTAATAACGATCTATAGAATATTATAAATTCGGATTTTGAGTTCTTGACGATCAAGGCATCGACACATTTTTGTAAATTCCTGTATAACCTTTATTTTTCCTTTTTATGCATTTCGAGCGTTTCTGTTATTTAGTCTTTCTTTAAGATGTACTAAATTTTTATTTTTTTTCGAATGAAGATTTATCTAAAAAATATTTATTTTGTATTTCGATTATTAACTACGTACATTCTGACTGTTACAAAAAAAATATTCCAACTTTTTCATATTAATTAGTAGATCTGCTAGGCCGAGGATCGCAAGATTCTTAAGTACGGAGACCTTTCAAACTTGTTGTTTTTTATTCCAATCGCTTTAGAGTCCTCCGGCATTTTCCGCCCTTAGACGCTTCGCTTCTTTTGCTCACTTTGTAAGGGATATCAATGTTTAGACAAATCAAAACTCACTTATCATACATCAGGTATTTTTGAATAGATCCCTATTAGGGTATATGGGTCTCTTGATCGACAAGGATATTTACTAATTTGGATTTGAAATTTATGTAATTTAATAATTTATAATGGAACCTGTAATATCTTCTATGCTTTCTAACAAGATTGAGATTCTCTGCCCCGTAGACTGTCTTGTTGAGACTTACCCAGTCAACGAACAAGCAATCAGCTCTTTCTTAGACTGTATTGTTTTCCATTAACTGTCTCTATAAAAACAAAGTATTTTTAATATGTGTAAAATGTTTTTGATTCTTAATACAGTTCAACAATACAATAAATAAAGATTATCAAAACATTGTAGTCTAATTCCTATTAGAGGGATGTCAAGTAATTCAATCAATTTTGTCTAGCAAAATAACGTGCGACATTAATATTAACGTATCGTCGATTAGAATTTATTTATATGAATTATCGCGAATTTCTTTAATTGTTCAACCTCCACCGGTGTTTTTAATTGTTTAATTTATTTTATTTAGCATTTGGAAAAACTTTTAAGAGAAAATACAAATACGAGACCAAATATGAATTGGGACAGCAACTCCTCCCCTGTAATAAAGTTTTTTAACTTATTTAAGATTTCACCAGTGAGGAGAACAAATATGAATTTATACAACACGACCAATAGGAGACCCGAAATGAACTGGAACAGTAACTCCCCACCTGTAATAGAGTTTTTTAACTTATTTAAGGTTTCACCAGAGAGGAGAATGAACCAAGATTTCGATAACATAGCCAACAGGCGACAGGAAATGAATTGGAAAAGCGACTCTCATCCTGTAATAAAATTTTTAAGGTTACTCCTTGGAGGAGAACGAATATCGATTTATATGACATAGGCAATAAGAGGCCAGATATAAACTGAGAGAGCAACTCCCCTTCTATAATAAATTTTTTTTTTAACTTTTTTGAAGGTTTGTGCAAAGAAGTGGGAATAATCAAACACATTCGCAAAAACGAATGACGAGTTCACATGCAGAAGAGACGAAGGGATCTTTCAAATCTGTTGCTTTGGCAATCAAAAATATTACAAACAAGTCAAATAAGAGCAATGTCCAGTCAAATAAAATAAATATTTAGATTATATCCATGTTAAATGTTCTGACACTCTGGATGGCAATAAATATAAAAAAAATAACAGTGTTGAGAAATTTTAAAATATATATAAACAGATTATAGGAATAAACTCAAAAAATACCACAGGATGAATTTCCAGATAATGTAAACATTAAAAAAATTACATCACAGATTATTCCTATTAAATCAATTTATATAAAAAAATAAAGTGCGAATTAAATAATAAACATCAATTCCAACAAACGCATCAATAATACACGTATAATCAATAATACTAAAATTTATAAAAGATTTATAAAGAATTATTCAGACTACTCCCAGAGAGTTGTTCTTTTTGAGGGATATCGTTCTCGATATTGCGTGGGAATTGCTTGTGGTTGTTCTTACCTGATTCGTATCTTCTATTTATATTAAAATGCTATTACATAATCGTTGTTGCCCAATAGTTATCACACCTTTTATTATTCCAAAAAAATTGTCTATTTTGACAAACCAAGAGTATTTGCCGTCTAATAGACACCAGTCACTTTCACTGAGGGGTCTTAACTAAGCAATAGAAACTGTGAGGAAATCCAAATAATGAAATTAGTAATAAATCAAATCCGGTCCACCAAGTTCTTCATCCAGGCAGAGATTGTTTTGAGTGAGGGATATCCCTAAAGACTAAAAAAATAGAGAATACATATTTTTAATTAAGTGTATGAACATAGAGGAGTCATATGTGAATTACATAAGTAGAAATATGCAAGGAGACTGTAATTTGTGAGAATGGCAACTCGGATCAAGTGGAAATGTAATATTATCGACAGAGAATAACTCTGAGTATCATTGCAGTGCTCAATCACGACATTGACAAAAAAGACGAGCTTAACTAGTCATAGAAACCTGCCCCCTCTTCACTTGGATTGGTAAATCTGCCCACAACACTGTAGATGTCCGTCTGAGATATTATTTCTACACCTTCAGAGATATTGCAAAGAGACTGAAAGGACTTTAGCGTATCACGGGAAGTTCCTCCCAGTCGAGTATTTCAGCGCCGAATCTTTTTATAGCTCTTTAAACCGTAGAATTGGAAATTCCAACATATAATGATATTTTTTCTTAGGGACATTTAAGTTTATACAGAGTAATAATTTAGAGACATTTCCGAAACTAAAACGAGGCATTTAACGCTTGAAATATATATTGAGCATTAAAATATCAGATAAAGTTGTATTTAATAATAATTTAAAAAAAAGCAGAAGGAGAAATGATCATCGGGAACGGACATGGCTTTTCCAACGCATATCAATAGCCATCTTGCGTGGTAATTGCCATTCTATCTTATCCTCTGCTGCTAATTAAATACTAAATAATTAATTGTTCGTTTAATTAACATATTAAAAAAAACAAAATTTAGTAACTGCTAAAAATTCAATATTGTAAAATTTTATAAAAAAGAAAAAGTATAAAATTTATTTATTCAGTTAATATTCAAATTTGTCTAAGAAAGTCAAACAGTAGCTGCCAAATATATTTAGAATTTTTTTAAAATTATATTTAATTATTCAAGAAATGTACAGAGGGGAAACTCCGGGGGGGCTAAAGCACGCACCCTTCTGCGGAAAGTACCGCATGCGTGTTGCCACGGAGAATGGCGATGGATATCCGCTGCAATAACCACGAAACATTGCGTGGCTCTTTCGTCCTGTGGGCCAATTTCCTCTCGATGTCGCTGATGAAGGCCGAGGTTAGAGGCTATTTAGAATTGAAAAATAATTTGGTAGTCCGGAACATTTGCACGCTACTGTATTACAAATGGAATGCTACAACAAATGGCAATAAAAATTGCAAAAAATTCTCATTTCCAAATTTTAAAGCTTCAAGTACATGGATTTAAGAATAAATTTGTAATAAAATCTCGTACTATATCAGGAGATGAACAATTAGTCAATCCTGTATATGAAATCCATGCTGAATTTTTATCGAAAATGTCATCTTATGATCTCAAAGATGAAAAAATCTGAAATTTCAAACTAGTTGATCCAAACAATTAATAATTGAAGCGTGGGATGAAATTACAAGAACAACAGTAACGAATTGCTTTGAAGAGCATTTAACATTTGGGCAAAGCATGATACTCTGGATGACTCTACTATTAAGGAGGACTCTTCGGTTTCAGATGATAATGAAAATTGTACCTATAAAATTTGCAGCAACAATGATGAAGAATTTTTGGAAACAATTGACTCCTCTGAAGATAAGGATCAAGAAAATAAAAATGATGAGATATAGAGAAAATTAGTTTCTGAGATGTAATGTCTGGAATTAAGAATATCGAAAAGTTTATTTTAAAAAATTCACCTGTAAATATACCAATTATGGGTGCAAGTGTAAGGCAAGATATAAAAAAGGAAAAAAACTTTTAATAACTAATTTTATGTGTAAAAATAAATAAATTCGAATTTTCGTTAAAAATAAAATCCACTGTATTTTAAATTAGTTTCTAAAAAGGATTGTCACAGGCTGGATAATGCCCTGGGTTGGATAATACCCCCTTAAAAATTTTATTAAAATCAAACGAAAATAACCTGATAATTAATTAAAAATAACTTGATAATGAAATTAAGTCGATTTATTCAATTTTTTATCAATTTTTTGATTGAATGAATTTTTCCAAGAGTCGGCAAAAACCGGCATCACCAATTTTTCCGAATCAATAACGTTTTTTATTATAATTATACAATTTTTTAGGTCTACCATTTAAAAACAAATATTAAAAATTCATGAATTTTTATTATATAAAAATTTTTTTACAAGAGTCATATTTTTTTATAGGACTTTTGTGTACATTTTTGGATGATTCGTCATTCAGATCTTTAAGTGCGCACGTGTCTTTATCAACTTCCGATATTTCATATATAGTTGAATCGATCTGATCGTATAGGGGGTATTTTCGATTATTTGGATTTGCATCAATATCATGTCTCAGTAGGGCATTATTTCGAAAGGTGTCCTCTTGGTGGTTTCATGCTTCGCCATGTTATATTTATCTTTCCAACTCGCTGTTCTTTACTCCAATTGCCGTGGAGTCCTCCGGGATTTTCGGCCCCAAGACACTCCGCTTCCTTCGCTCGCTCGGCCGACGGATTTCAAGGACTAGCCACGATCCAAGAGAGTATTCTTGGCTCCTGGAACGTCTGTCGATTGCTGTGATCCGAGGGAACGGCTTCGCCATTCGCGAGGCTGGCCGGGTGTCTCGTGAGGCCAGAAATTAGCTTAGCTATCTTTTCAGGTCCTTATTGTTTTAATATTATTTGTCATTGATTAAAAAAAATATTTATAAAAGATTTCTTGATAGAAGTCTTTATAGCCTCCAAAAGACCCATTTGAGGCCCTAGCTGAGCTAATCCACCTTTTGATCGATTGATTGAATCTAAAGATAAATTTACAAATAACTTGCCTTTCTACATGACTCTGAATCCATGGTGCTTTAGGGCGTCCACTTATATGTATGATTTTCAGATCATTACACATTGTTTCCATACATTTGTTCTTAAATTCTTTCCCATTATCCGTCTGTAGAATAAATGGGGGACCAATCATGTAAAAAATATTCTTTAATTTTCTAGTAATTTCCTCCGCTGATTTCCGCCTGGCAAGTTTTACAACTGCGAATTTAGAAAATGAGTATATAACCACAACCAACTACAATTTATACAAAAAGAAATACCCATCCATTATCGCTATTGAGGCTAGCATACCTTCTTAAATCCACTAAATCTGCAATCGGTCCATATAAAAAACATCTATTTGAATATTTTTGATTACTTCAAGTTCATCTTTGGTAAGGTTAAGTAAAACCATTTCTGAAATATAGATTGGATCAATTATACTTATTATTTTTTCAAATTGGAAAACTTAGATAACCAAAATAAATTTGCACGCTAGATTAATTTGAAAAAAAACTTTGCTAAATTACTAAAATAATTAAGAAAATCAAAAAATCTAATCAAAATTAATTTGAAAAAATATTTATTTTTTTAAAATAATGTTGAGGGGGTATTATCCAACCCAGGGCATTATCCAGCCGGTGACAAGGATTTTATAAAGACAGAATAGTTTTCAACTAATACTTTTTCGTTATATCTTTTTACATTCCTTAGAAAATTACGCAAGTAAGGCAAATGACACAAAATCTGCAAAAAAACCAAAGTCGCAATCGAGAAAATGTAATTTTGGATTATTTTACCAAGTTATTTGTGATATTTTGTTCGATAATGAATAGAAAATGCCTTCTTTTCCCTTAATTCAAACCCCGATGAGTTTTTAAAAAAAAACTCGCCTTTTATAAGAAGGAAGATTTTCATTCCTAGACGCTAAAAACAAGACTTCTGACATCGATAGAATACAAAGACAGGTTAAGAATAATGGTATAATACCAATTACAGTCGGACTAGAATCAACACGCCTTTGAAATCCCTTAAACCTGCACAACTAAAGAGGCTGGTTTGCATCACTATGCATCATCACAGATAACTCCACTGTTTAAACAAAATTAATCTCAATTTAATAAAAATACTCAATCGACGCGACAAACATTTAAAAATATCAACTTTTTAATATCATACTTGTATTTTTAAAAAATGTTAACTTTCTTAAAACCATTTTATTCAAGAAAATGATTAGAAAAATATTATTGATGAACTCTAAGAATGTATTTCATGATATCCGATAGCGAGACGATCCCTCTAACAACCAATTCATCTTCTACATCGACAATGACCAATCTATGAACCTAAAAAATGTGAAAAATGAATACTTGGAATCTCACCATTCGTTCAATCACAACAAACAGACTGTCCTCCAACACACATGAATGCACACGCCTTCTAAACGACTAATCAGTCTAAATGGATAATAAAGGTAACATAGTATCGCATGAGAGCCTCAGATACAGTTTCTTCCACTTGATCTCCAAATTGGCGACTCGGTTCGGCAGCAATGTTCTTAAAAATAAAATATATATTTACTATGGAGTCAAATCTTGAAAAAATATCGATAATGTGATTAGTTTTTGAATCGATCAAAGGAAGGGAAGATATTCCATGATTAGTCATAGTCAATAAAGCCTGGAATAAAGTGGTAGTCTCATCACACTAATATAAAAGATATCCCTACTAACATAAATCACATTTCCGACAGTCCCAATATGAAGGGAGAAGAGTGAAGAATCCATATAAATAGGGACATTCCCACCCATCTGACCATAAGACAAATTTCTTACAGAAATGAACATAAATTTAAGTATTCTTTTCAAAGTGACTATTTGCATTGGATTAAACAAGGCCAGTGAGTCAAAAACAGGCAATCTATGCACGTGGGCGTCCAGAAGAGTGTGAATTGCTTCCCAAAGAGATTGTTTAGAGAGAATAAAAGTCAAAGGCTGAGTTGAAGTTTTAGTCAATTCTAAGCCAATAAAATCCACAGAAAAGTACCCCGCCATTGTCGGACGGTGAGATCTCCAATTTCCTCCTCCATTCGTCCCTGGATATGTTTGAGGAGTATTTTCATTAAATCGGTTATGGTTAACATTCCTAAAAATTGATTACAGTTATATACCGATAATTGTGAGTTTGTCACATACCGGGGCTGCCCGAACTCCGTTTAGGATCAGTGCCTGAAAAGCCTGACTGGTCTAGAATAGATAGCTATGTGGTTACCTTTAGTTCTTGGTGAATTACAAGAACACGTGAGTTCTTAGGCATTAGATCGAAGCATGTGCGAGTCTTCAAAAACTCACCGAGATTAAATGTTTCCACTTGGTCTATATTTTTAATTTTAGTACTCTTGTTAAAACAAGTTAGGGCCCAACCAAGGTCAGATTGTTCATTTATTTATTTACCGATAAATATTTCATTAATTTCAATTGGTTTTAATTAATATTATTTTTCTATATAACTAATAATTTTTCCGTCCAAAATCACTTTTATATTCATCAGTTTCAAAAAATACTCCGAAAAAGCTAAACGCAAACAATTTATCAAAAAATGCAATAAAAATGCAACTTAATGTGACAAATATAAACTCGTTAATAATTATCACTTTTTAGCCGTTCTATAAACTCCTCCAAAAGTCCCTGCATGTAACGAACCCGTTCTTTATAATTAAAATATACAAAATCTACTGAGTTGTTCAGCCAATTCAATTTTCCTGCTGTTCAAAAATTCTTCAAGCGGGATTAGCCCATCTCCCAAGTCATTGAGGACATCCTGTGCCACATTTTCAATTCTCCGAACTGTCCTATACTCACATCCACACATACCTTCATTGTTCGTTATCTGTAAACGGAGAGAATGAGCTGTGTTATTCAAAATCCGCTGAATTCGGCTAAATAGCACTACATCAGAACAATCCATCTACAAATCATCAACCTTGGTCACCTCATCGTCTACAAATCCATTTTTATAATGGAAAAAGGCATCACTACAATCAGATGCCCTTCTCACTGCATTCTCCACAACTTGACGACGACTTAAAAGAGACCAATAAAGTTTTATCTTTGAAATATAAAACAATATCGACCTTATCTTCTGGCACATTGCTATATCCTGAGTTCTCTAAATTGCCTCTTATCGTTATAATCTCATCGTTAGTCAATTGCTGAGTATTATTTAGTATTTGATTACTTTATTACGTTTCATCAAGACTTCCAGTTGCTGCAATATTTCAGACGCCATTTTTTGTTCAAATGTTGAATAAGTCCATGTGAGCCATGATTTAGCCAAAGAAGGACCTTTGGCCGATTGGATTGATTCATTTACTGGTAATATAAACTAACCAATCAACAGTCGGCCAGACGATGGTTGAAGAATGTCCTCATCAGATCCAATGCAGAGTCCCATTCTTTCTTATCATTGATTTGAGAATCCTCCAAAGCAGATAACTGGATGACTCTCTACAGACTGAGGACTCCAAATACTACCAGAGCACTATCTGCCTTGGAATCCCATTCATGTCGACCCACCACTTGTTGAACAATATATTTACGGAGAGAATATGTGTCGTCTTTTAAAACATCGTGAAGGAATGTCTGAGTGACTATTCCATGCAATACAGACAGTCCCACATCAATTGACTGTCCTGCCAAATTGTAATCCACCCAGTGGCGTAATTCAATGTCAGATAAAGTCTGCAAATCACAAGATCCGGTCATTCTAATGCCCAATATACGCTCAAGTAGTTCAGAAAGGACATTGCCACTGAGGGCGTCTTGTAGATGTGATTCCCACTCTCCATAAGTCAGTCGGGCTATTCGAGTAAACTGATCGAGAATCTCATTCTTGACTTTATCGAATGTAGCCTGTCTGTCCATTTCCCGTTGATTATTGTAGTTGTTCTTCCACTCAGTTTCCAAATTAAACCGGACAGCTAAGATAATTCCATTTTCCTACCTTTAATGGCATCGAATTGGTGAACAACCGAGGATTGGACCATCTTCCAAAAACACTGGGAAACAGCATAACTCAAATTCGAAGTGGTTGTTTGTGAAGCATCAAAAAACCCCTTTCTTACATTATGACAACATTTTACTTGTAAAAAACTGAATTGGCGAAATAATCCTCCTCATATTGTCGGATAGTCTCAATCGAATCATCCACGTTCCCTCTCCCTGTCACTACCGCAAAATATCCCAGAGCCTTCATAGGGAATAACTTACCCTGCAAAATCTGTCTAATCTGGACATAAATCAATATAAAAAACTCGATGTGGGTTGTAGTCGTTGGCCTCAGCCACGTCAACTTTTGTGAGGACAAAAATGGTCCTCCGTCCATGGGGATCAGCCTGACTGACCAATTCCGTCACATTACTCCTCTCCGCGTCCAAAGATCCATCTACAATCCCCGACTATAATCTACCCTGAATGCACAGAATTATAGCATTCGGGTTATTTATATATTGCTGACACATACTTCTGATATCCTCCCTTGTCTCTGTGGCCATATCTGATGTCACTGTCTATAATATAAATACAAATAACAACGCTTATTATCCCAGGGAGATCAACCAGTACCATTCTTTTAAGTCCCGGTCCTTCAATGCTGAGTGAGACACACTACCGGATTAGACTGCTTTCTTACCTCTCCACTCACAGTCCGCCCCTCGGAAACACTTTCTTTCATCTTAATCTCAATTTCACTACGTAAAAGTGCTGTTTGCTCTTCGTTTGTGAGGTCATATTCTTTAGATATTCCTCCAAATCGAGCAATGTGATAAGGACCCTCACTTAGTGTCACTTTTACAGGAGATCGAGTCATCATTTCGCCCGATCCACGAGGAAATATCCTTGCACGTGCAATCATTTCAAGAACACTCGTCTTTCCCGAACTTTGATCCCCCACCACCACAACTCGGGGTAGACAATCCGTCAATTCTAAAGTCCCCGAAAGTTCAGATCCAAATTGGGCCAATTCATCCAATGTCTCTGAATACATGTCGATCAGTAATTTCTGTTTCTAGTTGTAGGAAATATACATTTGATCTTCTTGTATGTTTTATTCCTCCTTTTGCTTTTCGGAGGATTAGTTCGTGTCGGAGGTTTTTGTTTTCGTTTTCCAAACGAGTCACCTCTTTTTGGTATTTTGTCTGTAAATTTAATTTTCTATGAGTACTTGAATCTGGAAAAGTGACTCTTGAAGTTTCTCCATTTTGTCTTGATATTCTCCTGAGGACTCCTTATTGGTGGTTTCGGAAGAGATTAGTTTGCTTTTAATTAAATCCACATGACTTTCAATCCCCCAATCGGTGATTGACTGCTTTATTAAATCACTCCAGTTCTTTAGTCGTGAAAAATCTATCACAGGAAACATGTTGGATATTTCATTCACTTTCTAGCCCGTTTTATTAAGAGTTGTTACATTGCCTATGTAGTATAGAGATCCTCCAGTTCCTCCTATGATTACTATGCGACGAATAGAGATTAGTCTTCGGGTTTTTGTGGTTTGACCCCAAAAATCTCGTTTTTGAATTTTTATCGAATGGAATTGTCCAGTTCTGACAATCTTGCAAATTTTTGTGTACATCTGTCGGGTAAAAAATACGTCTTTATTACACAACTGAACAACACTTTTTTAAATTAATATTTATTCACAATTATTAATTAAAATTTCATTTCATAAAAATTTATGGATAATCCAAGATAAGGACAATCGGTACTCATTGAAATAAATGAGATTTTGAAAGTGTCCACTCAACGGCGTGTCCATTCAACGGACGATGACATTCTATAAATCAGCGGTTCTCAACCGTGGTCCCCGGGGACCAAAAAAGAAAGGAGGGACCCCAACCTCTCAGTATAGAATTACCACGGTTGAGAACCGCTGTTCTAAAGTGTCATGTTCATTTATTCATAATGACAGAAATCAAAGCACTGATTTTTATTGCTGATCATCAATTCTCAATCAATCAATCAACAACTTTATTTAGGTAACATATGGATAGTATGTGGGGTAATAATTAATGAAACGGTAAGGCTTGCTCACCGACTTCTTCCGCGAAACAAAAAAGAAAGGAGGGACCCCAACCTCTCAGTATAGAATTACCTTTGCAGGTAAGTCCCAGTGACTGTTAACCAGAATTTGTAGTTTTTGATGCTTTTTTCAACGATTTCCCTCACCGTAGGCGTTTTAGCCTCAAGCCATGGGGGAATCGGGCATTCCAGGCTTTGGGAGTAGGCGATTTTTAACGATCAACCTTGCCTTTTTTCGCTTGTGTTATTACCACTTTTTAAACTTTTACCTCACTTAATGAACCATTTGATCTCTTCTTTCTGTAGCTTTTGCTATGTTGACAAGTGCTCAACTGATCATTTTTTCCCTGCTCTGGTCTTTTCCCATCCGCAAAAAACTTGCTGTTCACTCCCCAAGGTCTTTTGGGAGCAACTCTTGATACACTTTACCACTTTATTATGTCTTCGGACATAATCACTGTCTGCTTTTTTGCAATTGACGCATAGTGATCCCGTGTATGCAAAAATATTCTTATCTTGCAAATAACCCGCCGACAACTGCATATTTCGAGTCAAATTCACCCTCCCAGACAGATAGTCGACTGTTTTTCCAAACTTTTGAAAAACTGGAAGAGTATAAATTTGGTCTTGAACGAAAGAGGACTTTGAGAGCAACCATTTTCAGGCATTCATAATGGCCGGTTGGCACAGTGCTAGCAGTGGTATTGTGCTACCGGCTAAAAAAACGTTGAATAGTGCCACTACTTGGTGTTATGAGACAGATTAAAAAAAATATGAAAATTCAAAAATGGGTTGTCCTACCCGGGACATATAAGGAAAAAGATGTCCTTTTTTAAATTTTAAATAAAAATATTCTTTTTTCATTTAAAATATTTTTTGTTGATTAGAATGATGACAATACTTTAAAGTTTTAAACTTTTTAAAATCAAATTCAAACAAAAGAGCAATTGTCCCTGCTACAAACATATTATTGTGAATCTAATCATTGAGGCATCCTTTTATTCAACACAAAATGTGAAAAATCAGAATGTTTAATTCAAATTAAGACATTTCTAGTGGTTCCTTTTTTGTGGGCATTCCACGCAAACCAAACCATCAGGAAAGCTGAAATACATCTTAATAAAGCAAACTAAGAGACCAATGAATTTATTTATTAAATAAGACGAGCAATGGAGAAAAAAATACGAGAATTTAAAAAGTCAATTTCAAATTTATTATCTAACACAGAAAGACAGTACTATAAAAGAATTTGTGGTGTTTAACTGAGTTATTGTTATTTTGTAAAAATAAAAGATGAAAAAAAACACGGTGATCTTACCAGGACTTATATTTGGAAAAGAGGCATGGTACTTCTCTAGAAAAAGGAGTTCCATTATCGGGAATTTTGAGAAAACTCGGAGACTGGCGTTAAAAATCGCCTATTCCCAAAGCCTGGAATGCCCGATTCCCCCATGGCTCGAGGCTAAAACGCCTACGGTGGGGGAAATCGTTGAAAAAAGCATCAAAAACTACAAATTCTGGTTAACAGTCACTGGGACTTACCTGCAAAGGTAATTCTATACTGAGAGGTTGGGGTCCCTCCTTTCTTTTTGTTTCGCGGAAGAAGTCGGTGAGCAAGCCTTACCGTTTCATTAATTATTACCCCACATACTATCCATATGTTACCTAAATAAAGTTGTTGATTGATTGATTGAGAATTGATGATCAGCAATAACAATCAGTGCTTTGATTTCTGTCATTATGAATAAATGAACATGACACTTTAGAACAGCGGTTCTCAACCGTGGTCCCCAGAAAATTTTTAGTGGTCCCCAGGAATTTTCGAAAAATAAAAATATATTAAAGTTAAAACTAATTGTACAATTAAGTATAAATCAAAAACATTGAAATTAATCAAGCGGTTCTCAATCGTGGTCCCCAGAAAATTTTTAGTGGTCCCCAGGAATTTTCGAAAAATAAAAATATATTAAAGTTAAAACTAATTGTACAATTAAGTATAAATCAAAAACATTGAAATTAATCAAGCGGTTCTCAATCGTGGTCCCCAGAAAATTTTTAGTGGTCCCCAGGAATTTTCGAAAAATAACAATATGGATGGACACACTCGTGGAGAGGACATCTTTAATATTTTTGACAATTTTATGAAGACGAATAAAATCCAATGGGATAATGTTGGATCTATATGTACTGATGGTGCACCTGCGATGATTGGTCATCAATCTGGACTTGTTACTCGTATTAAGGATTTGGTTCCTGATATTGTTACAAGACATTGTGCATTGCACAAATATGCACTTTGTTCAAAAACTATGTGTTCGTCGTTAAGAGAAACAAAAATTGTGCGCTAATACCAAAAAATGTTTATTTTATTTAAGGTGGTCCCCACAAAATTTTATAGTGCAAAAGTGGTCCCCAGTCTAAAAAAGGTTGAGAACCGCTGCTATAAATCGAGAATATCTTTATTTGACATAAATTAAAAATTGACACTAAAAACAATTTTAGAGGCACCCTATTTTTTTAAAAATGCATATTTTTTACAAAATTTCGATAATTCTAAAAGAATAAAATAATTTTAGGGTTAAAGGTGATATTTCTGGTTAGAGTATTTAAATTGTACCACAAAGAGTATCCAAATGAGTTACGAAATTACTGTAACTTCACCGAAAAAGTCAATGTAACGACCATAAAAAGAATTTTACAAAAAATTAATCTTTTCAGTCGTATTTCTATCAGAAAGCCAAAATTGAAGCGATTTCATATTAAATCAACAAAATTACTTGGATTCAATTGGAGTAGAACCACGTCATTTTTGTTCATGAATGCCGCATTCAGCAGGGCCAACCCTCAAAACAGTATGTCAGGAGGCTCTCTGATAAAAAAATTACATTTAAAATGTGTCACAAAACGGTAAAATATCCGCTATCTATTACAATTTGTGTAGCAATAATAAGTAATGAAGAAAAAGCAATCATTATATGTCTCTCGAATGTCAATTTACTTGAATATCAACGAATTTTAAGTGAAGGACTTGATAATTTGTACGGGGATGTGTATCTTCTTTAGCAAATGAAGAGACATATCATACATTCAGGTCGACGAAAATGTACCTTACTAAAAATAATATTAATTTTTTGGGAAATTGGCCGATTCAAACATAATCGAAAATCTATGGTCGATTTTAAAAAATAGAATGAGAAATGTCATTGCGTCCTCAATTTAGGAATTATGGAGTGAGACAAAAATGTATGGAATAACATTGAAAATGATGTCATTGTAAGACTTTTTGAATCCATTTAGAAAAGAATTTTTCAGTTGTAAGGAATAAAGGTGAACTACAAAATATTGACTTAAAGGGTGCCTCTAACATATGGGCGGATTGTTTTTTCCCATTGTCTAAATTGCCAGAAATATTTCATCGATGTACTTATAATTGTTGCAAACTGATCGATCTTACGGAAAATTTATTTTTATTCTTTTAGACTTTTCGAAATTTCGCGACAAATATAAATTTTTAGTTAAAAAATAAGGTGCCTCTAACATTTGGCCTGGACTGTTATTATTACTTGCCATACTTATAACACTTTAAAATGCTTTAGACCAGCAATCAGATGCTTTAAATGTAAAATCACGTAACAGTGAAAAGCGTACTTATACAGTAGACTATTCATTTAACGAAAACAAAATTTGAACATTCGTTAATTAAATTTAACGAAAAAAAATTTTTTAATTAAAAATGTGTCATGTAATCGGTAATTTAGGTTCCTTATTTTTAATTTTCATCAATATATTTCTCATATTTGTAATCAGGTGAATATGTTCACCAGATTTCTGCAAAAAATATTTTTCAATATTTTCATAATATTTAAGTGCATCTCATAGCCAATGGGATTGTCATTTGTGCTATCTATTTCTTCATGCTCATCTTCTTCACATTGTGTTGTATCAAGATATGCGTTTTCTTCGCAGGAGACAGGTCCACAGACAGGAAACTCAATCATAATTTCACTTTTATTATCTTTAATTGTAAAGTGATTCAAATTTAATACTTTTTTGTCAGTGGATTCTTCGAGTATTTTTCAATCTATCTTCGCCCAGTTATTTAATGCTTTTTTAAAGCAATTTTTGATAGTTTCCACGGTGACTTGATACCATACGTCAATAATTAAAAATAAAGCATTCACAAATTTGAATTTGGTAAGTTCATCTGTATATCAAAATGTTTCTATAATTATTCCCATACTCAAATTTTAAGTCATACCTTTTTTATACAACGATTTAAATGAATGCACAATCCCTTGATATTCTTTTTTCGTTTATGACGCCTTGATCCATACAATTGCATGTTCTTCAACGTTGAATTGATCACTCCAATAGGCATATTGAACCGCTGAGGCAAATTTTCCTGAGTAGCATCAGGATTATTTTTTTGAAATCAATAACTTCTAGTTTTCGTTAAATTTGATAAGCTTTTCTTTTTTCTTCATATTGATTAAAAATTTACATCATTTTATAAGACGTAAAAATATTCTCGTTTTCTCCATGTGTGTTATCATATAAAAATAACTTAATAAATTAATTCTGTAAATTATTTCAATTTTTTGATTCAATGGTTTAAAATCCATTAAAAATTAGCTACACCCATAACCACAATAAAATTAGCTTGCTGTGTGGTTAAATGCAAATTATAAAACACCTCACTCACTAAGTCTACTTTTATTAACAAATATAACCACCCATATTAATATTATTATGATTAGATAAGATTAGTTTGATATTAAATTGATAAGTTCTTCCAAATCTTCTTTCGACCCAGCAAAAAATGGCTGCCGTTGATGTATACTAGTCGGCACCACATCTAGAATAGCACCATAACCATTAGAAGCCACTCCCCCTGCCATTTCTATTATGAATGCCATAGGATTGCACTCATACAACAACCTCAGCTAAACTAAATAACCACAATTCACCTTCCCTTGGGGTGCCTGACTAGTCCCAGGATACATGAATATCCCTCCGTACTTCAAAGTCCTGTGGACATCAGCCACCATCGAGCCAATATAACGAGCTCGATATGGTTCGCCAGTCTAAAATAAGCCAATTCAATTACAGCTGGAAATTTCTTAGATTCGATATACTTTTTGATTGGCTCATCCCAATAACGACAGTATCCTTCATTTATTGAATATATATTCCCCTTCCGAGGTATTTGAATATCCCTGTCACTCAAAATGAACTCCCCGATGGACGAATCCAACATAAATCCATTCACCTTATCCCCCAAAGCCAACACTAACATTGTAGAACTCCCATAAAGAGCATATCCCGCACAAACAATCTCTCGTCCACATTTTAAAGCGTCATCACAAGAGTCCATTTTCGACTAAATTTTAACTACAAATCCTACCCCTTTTAGGATACAAAAAATAGTCCCGATTGACCCCAAACAGTCAATATTAGAGGATCCGTCCAGGGGATCATAACAGACTACATAAGAGCCCTTTAATAAGGATAATCCAGCCAAACCTGCCTATCTCGGGGGACAATAATCGCATCTTTTATTTCCTCACTGACAAGCACACAAGTCGTCATTGAAGAGACGAGTAATTTAGTGAATAATTCGTTTGATATTGTGTCTAGTTTTTTGACGTCATCGCCTGTTTCGTTAATATTTCCAGCGAGGCCGTATCTAGGATATATTTTGTTGATATGTGACATTTGGGTTATTCCAGCTCTCCGGACTGCGTTGGAGATTGATTTGCAGGCTGTTGTTATTGCTGTGATTGTTTGTGTTAATTCTCCTGTTGATTCAGGGTGTTGTTTCTGGCTTTCGAGGATGTATCGAGTCACAGTAACAAGATCAGTATCAATCCCACCGGTCTCCATTTTTAAATATTTTATTGTTTTTTCGATAGTTATTTTTAAATATAATTTTACAATAATAAACAATTTAAATATAAAAAACAAGAATGTTTTATGACCCTTTATGTTAAAGTATGACTTTATTCCGGTATGGGATATAGGCCGAATTGGACATGCTGCTGTTTAACCAAATTCCACAATAATTTTATTAAACAACACAATAAGTTATAAAAATAAAGTTAATTTTAAATATATTTTATATTTTAAAATAAATTATTTCATTACCCTAGTGAGGTGTGCTGTCGTTGTTACCACATTTAATATAAAATTAATTAAATACTATTTTAATATAAAATTGTAGTAAAATGTGTGCCTATCAAGGAGAATATGACCGTGGAGTAAGTACTTTCTCTCCTGAAGGTCGAATATACCAAATCGAGTATGCTATCGAGTCAGTAAAAGTACACCTTACCTATAAAAAATCAACAGTTAGGATCCACTGTGATTGCAGTGAAATGCAATGAAGGGATTGTTGTTGTAGCCGAAAAAAGAATTCCATCAAAGTTGATAATCCCTTCCAGTATCGAAAAAATAGTCAAAATTGACGAAAATATCGGTATTTATATATCCCTAAATAAAAGTGTTTTCTGTTAGTGGTTTTATGGCGGATTTCCGTCTAATTGTCGACAGGGCAAGAATTGAAGCCCAAAATCACTTTCTAAGCTTTTCCGAGAATATTTCCCCCTCAAATCTCGCTCAGATTATAAGCAAACAAATGATGGCCTTTTCTACGGAGGACGAAGAAGGAAGACGGAGAATGGCATGTTTTTCTTTATTATTTTTAGAGTCGTCCTTATGGGGTGGCCATTGTTATGGCAGCCACTGGAAAGGACGGAATTCAGCTGTATTGACTTGTATATGTCTGTAGATTTCATTTGGATCCATCTGGGAACTACATTGAATATAATGCTGTGTCTATTGGGGCTGGATCTGATGGGGCAAAGGAGTATTTGATTGAGAATTACAACGCTGAGCTTTCTTTGGCTGATTCTACCACAATGGCTATTCGTGTTTTAAAGCAGGTTATGCAGGAGAGCATTAGTGATACCAATATTGAGGTTTGGTTGGTTCGTGTAGGTTAGGCTGCTCTTGTCACGACACAACATAAAGTGTCCTTTCTTACTTCTGAGCAGATTAAGGATATTTTGGAAGGCTTAACTGAGTAAATTGATTACATCTTGAGGACTTTTCTTTTTTCACGAATTCTTGATTTTAAGTGATTTTTTGTCATGTTCACGTCTTGAAAACTCGATTGGTCGAATTTGACTTTATGAATTAAGTAAATATTAGGATTTTTAAGTTAATTCCAAAAAATATTTGAACTGTTTTTGGTGACTTGATGTTGTTTGATGTTTTTGTACATTTATCTCTGCCTTTTCAGACTTCTGATATTTTCGGATCATGAAACCTTATAAACTTATGAAACCTTTATGTTGGTTGTCTACTAAAGACCGGCTTCAAATATCTTTAAAAAATTATTTATTTTTTTAGATTTTATATTTTCACAAAGTATGGTTATACTTACCCTTTAACTTTTTCTGAAGTAGCCTAATCTTTATTTTTCTGTTCGATGCCGTCCTTTTGTCATAAAAATGGACTACTATTTGACCATTTATTATTATTATTATTAGCACTGTCATAGGAACATAATGTAATTTAAACTAATTAAGTTCCCACATTGCCACATATGAGACTATCTTTTCGGTCATAATTTTTCCATGATGTGCGGTTGTATGCTATACTCCTGAGAGTATCTAGGTCGTCTCCATTTTTCAGTTGTCTTTTAACGCGTTGTAGTTCTTTTGAGATTACAATAGGTAATGTATTTCGTGGGCGTCCTCGGGACGCAGATCTTTCGTCCTTTGCGTAATATGATTCCATTTTCCCAGTTAGCATAAACATCCCGGTCGCGTCTTAGAATGGGGCCCAATAGGCGCCAACGTGCTTCGGTAATGTCACACTGACGGGTCTGCTGTTGCAGATATTGTATAGGGGAGTTCTTGATTTTTCTTTGGCCAGTTGATGCCAATAGAATTCTTAACTGTCTTCTATGGAATGCATCAAGAGATTTTGATTCAGACTCAGATATTCCCCATGTTCCTCCTCCGTTGTACAAAAGTATGGGTTTAATAAAAGCATTGTATAATTTGGCACGTAAGGCCGTTCCAAACCTCGCGGTTTGTAGCCAAGTGGTCGCAGTTTGTTAAGTGCAACAGTCGATAAGCATCTTTCTCCTCATAATGTCTTCACTATCTCCTAAAAGATTCCAACTTTTTTCGAGTTTCGCCATTTTTCTTTCGTCTGTTCTATTTGCCTCCCGGTTGATTGTTACATATTCGGTTTTTTTCTATGTTCCTTTTAAGAACCATTTTTCCAGTGCATGAGGAGCAATGTTCAGCAGTTCTTCGAGTGTCGACTTATCATGAGACAAAAAGTCTACATCGTCGGCATATATCACTTCAGTTATTGAAGTAGTCTTCACTAGTTTTCTCAGATCTCTTAGTGCCGCTTCAAGATAGACAATGAATAGTACAGGGATATTGAATCACCTTGGGCGTTCAATGCTTGTTTTGAAAGATCTTGATTGTACGGGTCCGATCTTCACCGTTAACTCGGTGTCTATAAGTAGTTGCTCGAACCATTCTGATCGAGTCATTGTCAAGAATAGTTTTGAGGATCTCCATTAGCTTGTCTCTGCGGATTGTATCAAATGCCCTGCCCATATCAATGCCCAATATTGTGGTCGCCATTTTAAATTTCTGAGATATGGCACAGATCCATCTATGTCCCCATACTACATCTGCAGTTGATCGCCCAGGCCTGAATCCACTTTGGCTAGCCGACAGATATTCATTAACAGGGTCCTTAATACGTTCCAGTGTTACGAGCGAGAAGATTTTCCTTATTGTGTTCAAGAGTATGATTGGGCGAATGTTGTTAAGAGGACCTTGCGGCTTGTTGGGTTTTTGGAGAGGAATTAGCGTTCCTTTCCCAATAGGCGGTATGGTATTTCCATGGAACATCTCGTTCAGGAGATTTGTGATTATAGTGAGATCTCCATTGGGGAGTACTTTATCAATTCACCGTTGATGTTTGTTGGACCCGCCGCACGGTTGTTTTTTAATTTTTTTTTAATTTTTGACCATTTAGAAGAATTATTCTTAATAGACCATCTAAGACCAGGTTTATGATAAAAATCAACATTTAAATTTTTGCAATAATAGAAAAATAAATTGTTAAAGCACAAATACTAAAACTATTTCATTTATTTTTATCTGTTCAATTTAAAACTGACCGATATTGTTAATTTCTAATAAACAAGTATGTAGTAGCATCTACTAAAGAAAAACATTAACATTGTGCATTTTTTACTTTATCAAAACCGTGGTTATTTGTTGACAGAAAGTGACAATTTTTGACCTAAAAATATACCTGACAGTAAATAATCGTTTTTATTAATTAAATTATTTTTAAATTTAAAAAATCAAAAATTGTATATAAGAGCAATTTTTTCAATTCTTAAAAAAGATTTGATATAATAAAATCTTAGTTTTAAAAACTAAAAGAATTAAGACGAAAACTAGTTTTTATTATTCAATGTTTTACATTAAAAACTTATTTAATGTTTCTGGTAAAATTAGTACCATTTCATTTATATAAAAATTTTCGGTTAACACTAAAATCCAATTGATCGGTCTATGTTGAGAAAATATAAACATTAATCTTATTTTATTTATACCTTCAATAAAAACCTCACCTGTCACAAAAATTAAAAAAAATTCTACAATTTTCAAAAAAGTGTTTCGGATATAAAAGAGTAAATGTTCTAAAGTCAATTTTAGTGCGGACTCAAACTTCTTGGCTATTCACATAAATATAGTCGGATGTATATACTAAGTTAAGTTACTTTTCCCAGCTAATACATCTTCTCCAGTCCTTTCTATTTCCCTTTAAATGGAGTTCAATAATTACAATTACTCGAGAAAAATGCAGAATTTGAGACAAAACTTTTACAAAATATGATTTCTCCTATATATTGTAAGTAATGATGTATCAAACGTGTTTGAGTCTTAAAACATCACGGAAAAAGGCAAAAAATAAGTAGAATGACAATTAAAACGTCTGACAAGTAATTCTTTATTCAAGAAGTAAAGATTCACCATAAAAATCAAAACTTTAGTCGAATTATAGCTTTACAATGTTTTAAATCTAACAATATCCCATAAATGTAATTTACTTAAAGGTTTTAAAAGTTAGTCTCCTTGAATTGATTTGAATTTAAAAGTCTAACTCGTGAAGAAAGACCGCTTTTAGTATCACATCTAATCGACTTGCAACCTCCATTTGAGGCGGACCTCCTAATTGTAACAAATCTATTTTAGGGGCACTCCCAGGTTTTGTGGCAGTTTGAAAATTAGATCATTTTTACAAACTAATTTCCAAATTTGAAAATTACATGAACCTCTTGCTGTAAAGTCTTGCAAGAAAATTTTCTTAAACTTCTTATGGCAGATTTGCGTTTTTTTGTTATAGTTAGGAAGCTTACACTGAAATTAAAGCTTAAAATTGCCCCAAAAATCAACGAAAATTGTTTCACGAGCCAATAAGATATTGTCAAAAACTATAAAATTAGTATAGGTTATCTGATAATAGTATTGTTTAGATGCAGTATCTAGAATAAAACAAAATTATATGAACTTTATAAATAATGGGTCCCTAAAATCAAATTTTTTTAGTCAAATTTTACAGAGAATAGATAGTCTGTTACAGAAATTTGATAAAATTGTTTATGAATGCTGTTTAAAAGCAAGTGAATAATTTATTCATGTTTCAAGACCTATTCTTAAAAACGTTGCCATAAAAGTAGCTAGGAATTTGAACTATACCTCAATCAGAGGTTTGAATGGTTGGCTTAAAAATTTAAGAAAAGACACAATTTGTCATTTCATATTTCTAGTTTTTAAAAAGAAATAGCAATTTAATTACTCTTACAGGAAAGTGTAATCGTTATTGATACTTTTTCACCTGAATTAAAACAATTAATAGTTTCTAATTTTAGCGGAATTTCTAGAAAAAATGTAAATGATAAAATTATTAATAAACAATAAAGATAATTGTCAATCTACTGAATTTACAAGAATTAGAAATTCCCCTGTTGCTTAATTCTTGTAACTTTAAGAAATTTGATGTAAAAAATTAGTATTTTATGAAGAATATTAATAGTTTGAAACTACGTGTGTTAAAATCAACATCAGGTGTTTTTATACCCATTTTATTTAACCTAATCGTAAATTGTCTAATTAATAATTATTGTCTTTCATATATTTAGACCAAAAGATAATTTATTAAGAAACCATAAATGATAAGAATAGAATTACAAGATTACAACGGATATTACAGCGAAGGCAGATGTATTTTATGGTTATAAATATGTCTTTTTTGTTAGCTCAAAATATTCAATTTTTCTTTGAAACATCTTAAATATAAAATTTATATTAAAAAACCATGATTCTTAAAGTATCGTGGAGTAAGTAATAGGTCGGCGGAAGTTTTCAGATGACGGACCATATTCTGTAAGAAAGGATATTTATTTTGTCCCGAAAAGGTGTATGTATCCATTATTATTATCAGCAATCGTCGAGCTCGAGTAAGTGCAACGTTAATCCTTCTGAAATCGGATAAAAATCCGATAGACTCTAAAAACTTAGCTTAAGGGCTTAACTTGTGTGATTTGACCGAACAAACGATATTATTATCGCTTCTTTTTCTCTTCCTTGAAAGGAGTCAACAGTATTTATTTCAACATCTTTGAAATCAGTAATCTGATTTCTTATTGTCTCGATCTGTTTGGAATAGAAGGAAATCACTCCAATTGCCGTCTGAGGAACGTTAGATTTAACGAGTCGACCAATACACTTGGCTACAATTTCGGCCTCGTCTTTAAAAATTATTATAAATATTACGTGGATTATGTTTCGAACCTTGTTGTGTTGTAGTTTCAAAATAATTGCACTTTGTAGTATCAATTAGTACAATCGAGGAACAAGTAAATTTATTTTTCCGAATAGATGGAATTTTACTGCAGAGTAATAATTAGCTTTACTAACTAGAGAACACTCGTCTTGACTGAAGAATGTGGAATAAGTTTTCCACTGTAAAATTCGTTGGAAGGGAATTTCATGATTTTTTCATTCATCCGGTATTGTATTGTTAGCATATTGACATTTTGCGGATGAAGAATCGAAACCCTCTTCATTAGTGATTCAGCTAAACCCCTTTTTTCTGCTCTAATTTTAAATTAATCAACAATAATATTACTCTTTTGATATAATTATGGGTGGTAACTGAGAATCATCGCCGGCCATGATGCATTTTTTGGACAATAACAGTCCAATCCAGCATGCTGCTTCCAAAGCCTAAATATAATTACAAATTAATAAGACTTGGCTACATTCATCGATTATAATGACATCAAATTTTTCGGAAAAAGAACTCAGTTTTGAGGCACCGGCTAATGTGGTAAATACTATTCGAGAAGCCCGAATTATTTCTTCCATTTCGGTTCTTCTGACATTGTTATACATATTCATATTATCTCTACGTGCCTTTCGTTATAAATATATAAATAAACTCTGTAATCACTATTTGAGTTTTGGATTGACTCTAAAAAATGTGCGGACATTGCCATTTGATTTGATATTGAGTTGGCCAGTCCTCCCTCTAACATTCGAGCCTCGTTCCCAATTCTAACAAACGAGGCCTCAGGAATGTTCAGGGAACCGAATCGTTCAAGCAAGTTATCAACAGCAGCATTAGAGAATGCAGTTACCAATATCTGTAAATTTAAGAAAATATGATAACTCGTTTAGTTTTATCAACTATTAATTGTTGAATAATTTCTATTAACACCGTGGTTTTTCCTGTTCCCGGCGGTCCGCGTATTATTGAAAAATTGGGTTCAAAAACGGAAAATTTCACAGCATCTTTTTGCCCATTATTGAGTCTTTGAGTAAAAAATTCAAGATCTAAAATGATTAGTTATTATCATAATTAAAATAGAATTTTCTCATTAATGTCTAACTTTTTATTTGTTGTTTATCTATATGGTTTTGATCAGAATTGCTGAAAAATATATTTTTCAGTGGACAGTTTGTGTTACGTAGTTCAAAAAGAGTACTAATCAATGAATTTTTTAATTATACCACTGCATAGTATCATAGATTTCATAGTTCTCTGATTTTATCAGGATATATGCTATATTTGGCTCAAAGCTAATTTGGTTAAATGGATCAGGAATTGCAAGAAATATTCTGCCAAATTCTCCATTTCGCCACAGCTTCATCGGACCCCATATTTTTGACCTGTCAGACAGTAAGGCTACACAAAAGTTATCGCCTAAAGACTTATTTTGCACATCTACTAGCCTTGACGTAGTTCAGATCGTGACTCTTCAAATAAAAATTCGAATAGCTTTAAATCAGTTACCGTTCTTGAGATATTTTGAAAATATATTTTTTTTAAACATCGATCGTTGTTCAACATGCTTTGAAATAAAAATTTACTCAAACTTGTCTCTTTGGATTACTGCATTTTTTTCTAACTCCAGTAGCCGTATTTGATTATCAACAAACTGTTCTACTGCGCTAAATTCCATTTTACAATCTTATAATTTGCTATTTTATTATATTTTTGGGTGTACCATCCAAAAATATGATTTTTTTAAATACAAAAAATAAATAAATAAAATTCATTTATAAATCTAATAGTTATCTAAAATTTATTTTTTCTTAATTTAAAAGAAAATTTCAATTTGACATGTCTAATTTTCATCAAATTCACGATTTGTGGACTTTCCAGTTTTTAATTACTTACTCTAATGCCATTTTTGTCGATTCCAATTCAAATATACCTTCTAAATGCCACAATTTTTTTGAAAAAATTGAATAAAAATGTTTAATTTCCACTTATTTTCGTTCTATTTTCTAATTAAAATTAATGTTACTAATTTCGTTAAAATAATTTAATTTAACTGTCTGTCATACCCTCAAAACTTTCATACTAATTGCACGTATTTGAAACTAATTAAAAAAGGAAGTTAATCAAATAAGTTACACAAATAATTAAGATTTTATTAACCACCTAATGGGAAACTAATTTGATAAAGTTAAGTTTTATTGTAAATTTTTGGGCATCTTTTGGACGACGTTTGAAAACTTAGGTATATCTTTTTATCCTCACGAGAGTAAGGGATGTGGAGATCGTAGATAAGGTCTGTTAATACTATGATGTTTAATTCTGTTTACAAAGTCCCAAATAATATGCAGAGTGCATTGAATAGTAGCAAAGTCAATTAGCTATCTCCATCAATGCTGTAGTTAGGTGAATAGTGATCAAATTTCTGCCTTAAACTATTTCATATCATAGAGAATGTTAGAAAAATCACCACAACTGACTTTTACCATATTAGATTTGTCAGTTCTACTAGCAGGTTTCTATCGAAAATCCTCTCCGACTACGAACTTGCATCATGACATACAAAGTGCTATATTGGATGCTCGTACTTTACATGTTTGGGATAAACTACTTCGTTGTGAACTTGTCTTTTTTACATTCAACCCCGGTGATTCTGAGGTAAACAAATAGTGACGTTTCTCTGTTTATAGTCAATAAATGTTTATAATTATTAAGGCCATTCCTAGTAACCCTCTGTTTCTAAATTAACGCGAATGTTCCTTTACATTGTTTTAAATTTGGAGAGTGACACAATCAGAAATTTTCTAGAAATGGATCGTGTTAAACACAGAACTTGAGTCTCGTTGTGGAAATTAACATAAAATTGAAAAAATGATTTTATTTTTAACGAAAAACACTTTTAGTGATATCTATGATTCTTTTGATTTCGAATCCAGCGATGTGGTCCCAGAAAGGAAACAAAAATTCCTGTTCTCAAGTAAAATTCTCTGAAAAATCCGACTAAGTTTTTATAGCCAAATAATTGAAACGTCATCAAAATACTAACTAGGGAAACTTAGTTCTAAAAAAGTAAAGAATGCAAAAAATGACTGCTGCTAATAGCAGTCATTTCTTTTAAAATCAATTTCTGATAAATTTTGTAGTTCCACAAAAGCCAGTTCCTGGAACAAGTGATTCAAGTAAAAATGTGTCTTAAAATTGTAAGAATTTATTTAGCAGCCATGAATATATTTTTTGTCTTATTTTTAAATTTTCGATCGAAGTTTTGACTTAATCGAGAATTAAATCTATCACTTTTTTAAAACTAGGCTTCATGTCTAAAGTAACTTTTTATTTAAAAGAAAACAAATAGACTAAATATGGAGCTAGAACGGTTCAGGAGTACGTGATAATAAAAATAAAAAAAGGAATGATATAAAAGTCATTTTCTTTACTTTAATACGACGAGAATAAAATTTATTGACTTGAAAAGTCAACTTTTTAAATCAGGGGAACATACTTTCTGGTTTGGCAGGCAAACTGGAAAAATTATTAAATTTTTAAATGAATCTGATTCCCAGGCCATTCCTAATAACACTCTGTTTTTAAAATAAGGCAAATGTTTCTCTACATTGTTTTGAATTCGGAAATCTCTCCTGCACAGCGTATCAAAGACGCTTGTGCTTGTTTTGTGCATTTTGATTTTGACCAGATCTGATTATCTAGTGATTCCCTTGCTTCCAAACCTCCAAGTGTGAATCCTTGTGCCTCTCCACTTTGCAAAAGGACGTCGGTGGGGCTGTTCGTGTAATCTCTTCCGACACGCCTGTAACACCTCTTTTTAAGGTTGTTTACTTTGAATTGTGTCGGAACCACCCAAGCGCCCCAGAGGACTTTAGAATTGCAACTGTACCGAGCTCAGCTCATATTTTGTGGTCAACCACTTCTGAAGTTGCAGCCGCTTGGCATTCTTCCCACTCAGCAGCAGTGGAAGGATTAACGGTATAAAGCCCATAACATCCTTTCTGATGACCGATTCGGGCCTGGCCTTATTATGTTGATAAATTGGGTTTGTTTTTGGATTTTTTCTGGCTGTATCCTTTCTGTCAATCTAACAGCTTTCCGCAAGGGCGATGGTGGATTACACCCAAACGCAGCTCACAATGTATTCAGACAACTGACTGCAAAAATAATGTCACAGCGCGTTATTCCGCAAATGACCCAGGAGTTCCTGGCTTTCCAATTTGGTGTTGGTGTCAGAGGGGCTTGTGAAGTTCTACCACACAGCTGTCAATCTCGAAGCCCAAGAATGTCACATTCCTCTAAAGCTTAATGTTAAAAACGCATTTAATAGTGTCAGGAAGGACTAAATGGTCGAGATTGTCGAAAAACGCTGTCCCAAGCAATTTCCAATCGTTCTTCTTGCATACTCTACTCTAAGCAGCCTGTTTTTTTGGTAAAGTCATCAGGTCAGAATGTGGGATCCAACAGGGTGACCCCCTCGGTCCCCTCTTATTCATTATTTGTGTCGATTATGTGGCACGCAGCATTTCTTCGTCAATTATTATTATTAAGAGCACTTTCAAGAAAACATAAAGTTAATTAAGTCTCCCTTGTGCCGTGTTCTGTAAGTCTCGATACAGTATTGCGGTAACTGTTTTCTCCCAGCTGGTTGATTTTGGTCGATACAGTCGATGCTATTTTCAGGATCGTACAATATCGAAGCTTGGTGGACTCTTCGTATCCAAGCCTCTCCGTATCGTATCGTACTGGGGCAGTGCCTTTGAGCTTTCCACGTATTCCATGGATTCTGTACAGCATTAACTGAGTCACAACAAGTTTATGATCGCTGCTGGTTTCAAGCCCACCATATGACCTCGAGTTTTTCAGAAGGGCCTTTTGATGGTGCCTGCAAAGAATATAGTCTATCTGGTTATAAATCAGAATGGTATTTCCAAGTTTATCTTTTCTAAACCCAGACCAGATGGTTTTATGCCTTGCCGAATGGTTGAAGCAAGTATTAAATAAGAGTAAGTTGTACGCCGTGTAAAATTGTATCATGGATTCTCCGGGGAGGTTGCGGCGGTTTCGTCCATGGGCTCCAATGCATGTTTCCCCAGGTTTTGCAATTCCAGCTCTAGCGTTCCAGTCTCCGGCAACAAAGACGAGGTAAGAAGCGGAAAGCGAGCTGTATACACTCGTGAGGGTCGAATAGAAGTCGTCCAGCTCTTCGGTATACTTGTCTGTTTCTCGCCGATCTATTGATGATCTTAAAAGTAAAAGAAGATCTAACATTATGTTTCATAGCCTAAGATCTGACATTTCCCGCAAACAATATTTAAAGTTCGCTGAAATCGATGATAATACTATTGCTTGGGTCAATTCAACTTACTAATTGTGTTGTTTAAAAATCCAAGATGTTTCAAGAATTTTGATATTAAAAAATATGTTATATATTCAAATTCAAAGAGAGCATTGATGGATAGCAGAATTTTTAATTCTCTAAAATTTTCTAATATAATTCAAAAAATTGAAGCTGGGACAAAGCCCTATGTTGCACACAAATAACTAAGCATAAAAGATTAAATATTATTCACATATTATGCTTGGAACAAAATAGAAAGTTCTTAAATTTAAATTGTTTCACTCATGCAAAATGGACTCAAAATAATGAAAATATTAATTATGAAAATCCCTTAATTGAAAATTATGACCATATTCTGAGAAAAATGGATATTATTGATCCATTAGAAGACAGTCTTTATATTGAGATTGAATATAACGAAAGTGAAGAACTTGAATTAAATAATTCAGAAAAAATAGAACAAGAAATTAGCGAAGAACCGTGTGAACAAAGTCAGAAAGTTGTTACTATTAATGAGGCTTTTATCGCTTTAAACAAATTAAAAGAGTTCTATAATCAAGAAGAATTCTTTAATAAAAAAATTTTGAGTATATTGAAAACGTTGGATCTTCAATGATCCAAACTCGAAAAAGAAACAAGTCGAAACTTACTGATTATTTTGGTTTTAATTATTTTGTTTGGCTTAATAATTTAAATTTTTTATGGATTAAAAATCGATAAGTCTCTCGAATGCGCCAGATTTTGCCGATCCCCGAAATTGGCGGATTCGAGAGACTTTACTGTATTTGAATTTGCTAAATGCCGCGAAATGTGAAGTATCTGGACTTTCGGTGCCACTAACGCCCAGGAGTGTTGCTTTTTTGGCCATTTCGATGAGGATTGATGGTTTACTTATAGCCGCTCTTGATGATCTTGTGATTTTGGGTTCCCCAATTTGTGACAAGGGACCTGCGAAGGCCATCGCCTCGCAATGTGGAAAGATTTTTGGTCTCATTTGGAGGTGTTTTTTCTCAAGATTTTTTTTATACATCCCGCGTCTGACTTATCTACTCCGTACATACAGTGTTTCTGTTCGAATGAGCAACTTCTAGCTTTGGATGACGTTGTTGCTGTGTCGTTACAGCTCCTAAATTCTTTGTTCACTGAAGTTGGTCGCTCTCGTGCTGCGCTCTCACTCCGCTTTGGGGAATTGAGGTTCGTTTTTGTGCAGATCTTGTTTTGCCTTGCTATCTCTCCTTGATGTCTGCTTCTGGAAATTTCGTTTTCTTGTTCTCAATAACACACTCGAACTCTGCGAGCTATCGGAATATCCAGCTGCTGTTCACGAATGGAGATCGCTCGGACTTGACCTCTCCGAAATTCCTTCAATACAGAAGAGTTGGAATGGCATTAGGTGTTCAGATTTAGTGGAACGTTTTTGCTAGCAAGCCGACCAGATGAAGTTGGCGTCCTGAACTGCGCCTGCCAGCCTCATGCTGGAAATTGGTTAAATGCTCTCCCACTGGCGTCTAATGGTCTGCTCTTGGAGGACAAAGCCGTCCGTATCAGCGTGTGTTTGCACTGGGATTGGACATATGCCAACCGCACCGTTGTCGGTGTGGTTTGATGATTTCAAAAAATGGCCGTTTCCCGCGCCATGCACTTTTCAATGATGGCATGAAGAGGGCTTTGGATTCCGCCAGATTCCAGTCTACCCTGGAACCGGTTGGACTTCAAAATGACGGGAAACATCCTGACGGGATGACTACGTTCTTTTCCAAGAGAGGTAAGTCACTCGTTTGGGGCGTGACCTATGTGGATTCTTTTTCCGAGACGCTGTTGCCCTGGACAGCACGTTTTTCAGGATATGCTTACGCGCTTGCGGAGTAGAGGAAGAGGTCGAACAGAAAAGTTGTTACGAATTCTCGGCGAGAAAATCGCCTTGAAGACAAATGACCGGAAAGAGGCGAGCTAGCTCTTTCACTCTTTCAGCGCGTCTTGGTGTCTATTATACGCTGGAACTGCCTTTCGATTCGCATTGCGTTGTCGGACTGATCCCCAGGTCCACGGCAGCCTGAATCGATCAACAACCTTATTTTGACTTTCTAAGAATTAACTTTGTATTGTCATCTGGGAAATTAGTATACAGTGAATACCCCAAAATTCGCCATTCTTAAATTCGCCAATTCTTAGAGTCGCCACAATTTTTTAAAATTTTTAGATAAAAAATAAAAAAATATGGATAAATAATACATTTTTAAAAAGTTCTTGTTCAAGTTTAAAAAAGGCATAAATTCCGTCTGAAAAATTGCATGGGCAGATGAAAACTGATAAAAAAGTTAACATTGAAGATTTTTAAATGAATTTCAAAATTTATCCAAGTCCTATACTCTCGATGAAATTTATAACTTTGATGAAACAGGGATTTTCTACAAACTAATTCCACCTAAAAGTATTTGCACAAGACTCAGTTTGGACGATATATAAGATTTAGGATCGGGTATCTGTAATGTTGTTGTGCAAATAATCACAAACTAAAGCCTGTTTTAATTGGAAACTCAAAGATGTTAAGATGTTTCAAAAATTACGACTATCAATGCTCTGTTTTATATTACAGTTCAAAAAGAGCTTGGATGACGGCCAAATTTTTAGTAAATACACTGGTGCAAAAAAAACCGTTTTTTTAAATACGGCATATTTTGCAAAGATACCGTGATTTTTCTTTCTTTCGATATCGAAAGGGATCATTAAATTAACCCTAAATCAATTTTGTTATATTTTTTTTGTATTGTGTTATATGTCTAAATTAAAAATTTTAATTACACGAGCGCAATAAAAAACCGTTTATTCTGGTGAGTGTGACATTTACTTTTTTTAGAATTTTACCCTCGATAAAATTACGAATGCTTGATGTAATAACAAAAGGAAAGATTCTAGGCTTGAATGCGTTAAATTGGACCACTAAACAAATATCGACAAAGAAAAATCACGGTTATCTTGCAAAATATGCCGTATTTAAAAAAACGGTTTTTTTTTTGCACCTAGTGTAGCTGATTAATTTTGACAACTTTTTGACGAAGGAAAAAAGTCAATTTTGATCGGTAATTGTACTTCTCATTGTATCTTGAAAATATAAAAATTATGTTCTTTCCTAAAAATGCAACAAGAATAATTCAACCAATGGACTTGGGAATTATCAAAACATTTAAAGTGCACTTTAATAGGCACCAATTACTTATCTCACTAAAATTTGGGAAACTGACAAAGTTTCGGTTTATGAATCCTATAAACATTTAAATCTTGAGGACATTGTTTTTTTATAAAAATGTCTTGGGAAAACGTATGCTCAAAAACTATTGAAAATTACTTCAAAAAACTGAAAAAAATAGATTTTGATGAACAATCTACAGATAAAAATTTAATTGATGAATTCTCCTCCCAACGTGCCTGGGACTCTATTGCATGCCGAGCGCGTGTGTCTGAGCTCTCGGCAACCCTTGATCAACACCGCCTGGCATGCCTTCGTGCGGCATCCGCCCCTCACTCTGGCAGCTGGCTGAATGCTCTTCCTCTCTCCAGCATCGGGATATGGCTAGACGATGCTGCCATACGCATCGGAGTGGCTCACCGTCTCGGCCTGGATATTTGTGCAAAACCCGCTGCAGATGCGGTGAGGACGTTGACGAAAAGGGACTGCACCCACTTTCCTGCAAGAGGAGCGCAGGCAGGGAACACAGACACAAGGCCCTCAATGAAATCGTGAAGGCCGGTCTCGAAATGGCGGGCCATTCGTGCCTCCTCGAACCGGTCGGACTCGATCGGGGAGATGGCAAAAGGCCTGACGGGATGACAATATTCCCGTACTCGTCGGGAAGGCCCTTGTATGGGATGTCACCGTTATGGATACCTTTTCGAAATCGAGGATCCATTCTTCTGCGGCAAACCTTGTTCGGCTGCAAACCACGCCGAAAAGATCAAATACACAAATATTCTTCGCTCGCGGACCGCTACCGCGTAACGGCAATCGCCCTGGAGACCGCTGGAGTTGCAGGAAAGGAGACTGACTCGTTCCTCAAAGAGGTCGGGCAGTCCATCGGGAGGAGGCTCGAGGACTCGAGAGAGAGCCTCTGGTTCCGCCAGCGCATCGGCCTGGCCATTGTTCAGGGCAACGCACAATGCGTCCTCGCCGCTGGAACTTAACGATTTTCGGTGTTAATTGTTAGTTGTTTAAAAAAATTTTCGATTGATGAATGATAATTAAAACAGATATTTATGATCCTATTCAAATTGAAGAATTCATTTCTATAAATTATTTAGAAAAAAATGCAATTTAATACGCTTATAAAAAATTTGCAATTAGCGAAGAAAGTAATTTCGATAATGAAGATTATGAAAAACAATCTGCAGATAAAAATTTTCCTTTAAATGAACAAACAATAGTTCATTTCACTAGAAATGAGATTGGTGTAAAATAAAGAGAAATTGAGAAATCACTAATCGAAATTGTCGAAAACGAAGATGTGCGTCTAATTATTTCAATTCGAAGATTTGAGGAAAAAAATCAAAATATAAAGAGAAAACAAACGGGACTGGAATATTACTTTGATAAAAAGCATAATTCTTTGTTAAAATAAAATTAATTTTTTCAATTACGTCAATTTTGGCTATTTTCGAATTATTAAACAGTTCTACTCGCATTCAAAAATTATTGATTATATTCTGGAATTCGCCATTTTTCAAATTCGCCGCAAAAAATGACAAAACCAAAAATGGCGAATTTGGGAGTATTCACTGTATAAATATTTTGCTCTTAGATTTGTAAAACGTGATGAAAAATTTTATTCATAACTATGTTTGCATATCCATGTCATCGGTAAGATTCGTATTAAGAAAAAATTATAAAATGCATTAAATTTATTAAAAACGAAACATCAATTTATTTTCAAAAAAACCGATTTGATGATACAAGTTATTTTTACTTGGCTGCAAAACAAATAAATTACTCAAAATTAAAAAAAAAACTCAGAAAATAGAAAAGATAAAAATAGTTTACAAAGTAAATTGGAGCTATAAATTAAGAATCCTGGCGTACCGAGCAAAATCCTAAAAAAATATAAACAGATCAAAACCTCCCGATCTTTTGGAGTTGCATGTTTCCAAAAACGATAAGATTGGAAAAAAATCTAAAATATTCTACCCACTACAACGTGAGTAGTACACCGCAGAGCATTGCAGTTTGAAATAACAAAGGCTTCAAAGTCGGTAAATTTACGGATTCCGCTAAAGTATTCCCTCAACTTAAAGACTTTCTTCTCGATTTGAGAAAGTGAGAGTAAATGAGACTCAACTAGACATTTGAGGTCAGAATTGAACTGAAATGATATTTTTCCGTTCGAATCATAATAGATCTCCAATTATTTGTTTTTATCCCACATCGAGAGGAATGTTTCAAACATATTTCTGAAAGCAGCTGTACGTAAAATAAAATGGGAAATACATGTCTTTCATGAGTAGAGAGAGATTCAAACATTTCTAAATATTTGTCTGGCTCAGTTTTCAGATTCTGATCTTCCTGGATTTTGCAGAATATTTCGAATGAATTTTTGCACAATTTCGGCATCCCAGATTTATATGCCTCCTGGAATTGAAAAATATTCAGTACATCACGAATGAAGAATATGGCTGCTTCAAATTGTTTAGCAAACTCAAATATTGAATTAGTATTGTCTTTTTCTTGTTTTTTAACGTATATTCGGAAGGATTCTCCTGATATCTATTTGAAATTGATTTTATACTGAACATGTGATTGTAGAGTGAATTTTTTGTGCGAATAAGGGTAATGAAATTTTAAATCTAATATAAATATATAAAAACTAACATCCTCTTCTGAAGACAGATACTGGTAGTACAAAGTTGAGCATGTCCACGTGAAAAAGCTATTTAATATTTATTTATAATTTTTCATACTGCTTAATAACACATAGTTTATTTGAAAATTAAACTAATTATAACACTTTTCGGAATTTTTATTCTTTACTGGAGACTTGAAAGCCAATACAAATTTGAATCGGACGATTTTGACGAAGATGAATTTGAAAAGTGTTTTGTTGATTTTTCTTTGATTTTACCATATTGGTTGTGTTATTGACTGCAATAATTTACTGTTTTATCTAGGTAGGGCGTCGAGAATTTCAATTTTTCTTAGTTTTTCGACTTTTTCGACTGAAAAGCATTTGTATTAGTTATTCGATGTATTAAATGAATTTAATATAATTATTTATCGTTTTCTGAAATAACAAGTTGTGATTTATTCGATTTGGAGTCAGAATTTAATGCAAGTCCCATGATTATTAATTTTAGTATAAAATTAGAATTTTATTAAGAAAAGTTAGAATTTCTTGTTTTTGGAAGATATTTTTATGTTTTTGTTGATTAGGAACTGTTATATTCTAGTTGATTTTGATGGCCAATAAACAAGTTTCCAGCTTATGAGTGGATGATGACGACTATCGGGATTTCGAGAAATGATGAGTGGATGAATGCAATAAGCAATATTGACATTTTTTAAATCGGTTTTGACAATGCGATATTCAATTTTGACATTTTTTAGATCAATTTTGACACACATAAGGACTTTTCTATGCGGCTAAATCAAGATGAGAGTTAAGAGTTAATAAAGACAATTTATTAATCAGGTCAGGTTAATGGAATCCCAATCGTACAATTCGCAATAATTTTTTCTGCATTTCTGTAAAAATTCCGTATTTTCTCGCAAGTTAGATTTGTCATAGAATATTCTAAGGCATTTTGTAATAATAGTGCTCGAAATTCCGTCAGCGTTCCATTTCCTGCTGCATGAACATCGTTATGAGGATTATTGTGATTGGATAAATATGTCTTAATCCCAGCCTTGATAATCGAAAAACAGTCTTCGCATGGATTTAGCTGCGGAGAATATGGTGCATCAAATCTTCGAATTGTATGTTATACTCTCACGCCTTCAAAATTTCCTTGTTTTTTATGGATTGGAGCATTATCCATATAAATAATAATTTCCTCTCTAGCTAAACTGTCCGATAATGCCGTCATAAAATTGCAAAATTTCGATTTTATAGATCCAATGTGTGATTCAAATCTCACAATTGTTCCATTGTCATCAATTGCCAAAATAACGTTAAGATTCACTCCTTTGCTCGCCCTTACTGGAACTATCGCACGTGATCCTGTAAAGCAGGGCTGGCCAACCCAAGGCCCGCGGCCGCATGCGGCCCGCGATAGAGTTTGGTGCGGCCCGCGAGAGAAATTTTGTATGTAGTTAACCTATAAATACATTCAAGATAATTTTTCTTAAGTTTAATAAATAAAGATAAATTTTATAAGTTTAATAAATTTTAAAGTTTATCTATTTTTGTAGCTGTTATCAATATGAAGAAAAGGAAATTTTTGAAGAAAACAGGCAATTCACCAATCATTGGGAAGAAGATTACTTTTTTATAATGCATAATTCCAAGCCAACATGTTTAATTTGCAAGGAGAAGTATCGGTGGTGAAAGAGTACAATGTAAGAAGACATTATGAAACAAAGCATTCCGAATACGCGAAATTTAGTAAGGAATTGAAAACAAGGAAACTGGATTCGCTTAAATCTGAATTGAGAAATCAGCAAAGACTATTAATTCATCGATACACTCTTCTTCTGATACTGTTAAAGCAAGCTACTCTGTTGCAATGATAATTTCAAAGAGAATGAAATCATTTTCGGATGGAAAATTAAGTGAAGATAAAGAAAACAGATTTCTCATTGATACGTATAATTGGACTGAATGCTATTTTACTAAATAAAATCTTATCTGTGTTGTTTTGATATCTATCCTTAGTATGTACATGTATATGCGGCCCGCGGAAAGGATTCATTTGGACAAAGTGGCCCGCGATGCGATTTGGGTTGGCCAGGCCTGCTGTAAAGGATCGGCCGAATTTTTTTAACGTAAAAAGATTAAAATTTGTTTCGTCCAAATGTATTTTTCTATTTGTATTACGTTGATAATCCAATGAAAATATTTTTCTTTTTTCTATATTTTCCGGACTATTCCTAGAAATTGGTTCTCTTCGCAGCATTTGTAGGTAATCAATCGCCCATCAAGTCGGTTATATATTGTCGCAATACAAACTTTATTATTTACCAATTTTCGTAATTCCTTCAATGTTATCGATGGATTATTCTCAATTGTTTCAATTATCAAATTCATATCATCATCCGTAAGTTTTATCGTAGCATCCCTTCTACCTCCACGTTTACAAAGATACGGATTTCCACTTTTTACAATGGCTATAGCTGTTGTCCTCTTGACACCAAGATCGCGAGCAAGCTGTATATAATCACCGCCCTCTTCATCCTTATTTATAAGTGCTCTTCTTGTAGCTTCTGACACTCTTGAATTTTTTCTTGACATAAAATTCGTACAGGGACGGCGAATCAGAAAATGTAAAATAAATGACAAATCGGCAAAAGTCAAAATTGATGTAAAAAGTGTCAAAATTGAATGTCGCATTGTCAAATTTGAATATCGCATTGTCAAAACCGATGTAAAAAATGTCAATATTGCTTATTGCATTGTCAAAATTGAATGTTGCATTGTCAAAATTGATGCAAAAAATGTCAATATTGCTTATTGCATTGTCAAAATTGAATGTTGCATTGTCAAAATTGATGCAAAAAATGTCAATATTGCTTATTGCATTGTCAAAATAAAATGATATTTATTTGAAAAGAAAATATAAGTTAATTAAGGTTGCTTAAGAGCAGAAAGGATAGCGTGGCTATTACCCCTGACAACGGTTGTTGAAAGGCGTTGAAACAGCCATTCGGTCTCCCTTCTATCTTTCGTCTGAACCGAGATCAGGGATCCAAGTTTCCTAATGAAAGAGATTGATTCCGGACCGAAGACTCCAGATGACTCCACAATTGTCAAAATTGAATGTTGCATTGTCAAAATTGATGCAAAAAGTGTCAAAATTGAATGTCGCATTGTCAAGTTTGAATATCGCATTGTCAAAATTGGTGCAAAAAATGTCAAACTTGAACTGAAAATGGTATAGATAGACTTGAATGTTGGCTAGCTTGACTTGTGTTGATTGTTAGTCTGAACCAAGTTCTGTATACAAAAAGTCAAAACTATTTTCAAACTCGAATCACGAGTTGTCAGATGTATTATTGTGTAGTTCTGTTGAGAAATAGTTAGGAAAATATTTCTATCAGTTTTCCCAGGTTTGAAAATATGATAAATTACATATTTTATCCAAATTGTTGAAATTAATTTTGCTTTGATCTAATAGTTTAAAAGAACAATGATGGTCCTTTGACATATTTTTCAAAATGATAACCAGAATTAAGTCAAGACATAACATAACGAGATTTGTTAGTTTTAGTTCGATCTGTGGTTGAAATGAAGTTAGTTAGATTGATTCATTGTTGTTTTCTATTCACCAAGAATGCCACTAGGGAATACTAAAGATTCATAAGAAGTGCAGTGAATTTTATTTTATTGTGAAACGTCCTATTATCGAACAAATTATAAAAAAAACCGCGAAATTTGTAAATTTGCTCGGCCATTAAAAGTATTTTTGAATAAATATACTTAGGTATCCAATTCTAAATACCATATAACGACAAGAAGTACAAATAAAAGATTCCAGCTAGAGCTAATTTGTAGTCTGAAAATCCTTAAAAAGAAATCTGCTTTTGGTAAAACTTAACATTCAATTTTAGAAATTGGAAATAAATTAAAATTTTTTGTCAAATTGGATATTGTCAATCAGGGTTTAATTGAGCGCTTTAACATTATGCAAAAACTGATGGATAAAAAAGGAACTACATATTGGAAACAATTTTTAGACAAAGTTACTTTTTCCTATAATACGACACATTACTCGGCGATCAATGAGATTTTTGATTTTACTCTCCTAGGCATGAATTCATCTTATTTTAAAAGAATAAATAAAATGATGAGAGTACACAAGTCAAAATATGATTTTGAAATAAGGAATGAGGTATAATTGAATAATAACAGTTTATGTTCGAATTTTATAAGATTGTGGGACGAATCCGTCATTGAAGTTACACAGATTTGAGTCCTCATATGAATAAAGGGGATAGGGACAAAGATAATGTCTAATAACAGATTAATGGTTAGCTGTCTTTGCTAAGATTTAAATCGAATTACGAAATGAAACCAAGATAGTTATATGAATAGAAATAAAAAATGTTAATTTTTTAAAATTTTTAGCAATTATCTTTAGTCAGTAATTAGTGTCACCCTGTCAATCCTCCCAACAATGAAGGCCGCTCTGGTCGCCAGCGTAGTATAGTCGCCAGCGTAGAGAGCGACATATTTTAAAGGACTTATCTTTGCTTAGCGCGTTGAAGACTTTTTAAAGATAAAAAGTTAGTCTATGGATCTTTTCATAATAAAATGTAATTGGTGATAAAAATATACTAAGACTTGTTTTGAAGTTTTTTTTGGGGCATGAGATTTGAACAAATTAAAAAAGAAAATCATTTTATTATTTCAAAAAATAATAGAAATAGATTAGTCCAGTTAAGGAAAACTATTATTTGAAAAATACAAAAAGAATCGATAAAAATTACAACATCTAAATTTTTAATCAATGATCTTATCCATCTCACAAAATCTCTATTTCAGAAAAAAAGACATATTATTACTACTCTGGCCGATCAATGCAGTTGTCTTTTAAAAATAGTCTTAACGAAAAATGGAAAAACTTGAAAGAAACTAGTTCATGATTACATCTTATCTCGTGCTATCCAGATGCTTAAAAATAACAAACTTCTTGATTCTCCCCTCCATCTGTCCATTCTTCAGACCACTTGCACATCTTTGCTCATGACATGATCCACTCATTTTTGAAACACACCACTCCCTCACCCCTGAAGACCTTTTCTCTTATCCTGGACCGCCTTACCTGTCACTAGCTATTGAGATTTGGGATCTCTGGGAGCACACAATCTCTGCTTTTCTCTACCTGATTGCAGCCGGCAGAAAAACCAAAGTAACTTACTAATCAATGATAAACAGGCAATCGATTCAATTTATCGATAAAATTGCTAGTTGCTTTATATTTTTATTATAATCCTCTTTTGCCCGACTAATCAAAAATGTTAAATCCTTAAAAACCCTCTAATCAGAACTCGTATCTCTTAACTCCTACTTAAATTTGTCTTTTAAATTAAACAAGTCAATATCTAACAAGAACAAAACAATAAAAATCCAATCAATGGGCATTTTCAATCTGATAGACTCTGACCACACATGCAACTGCAGCCTCCAATGCCGAAGATTGCAACTCCGGACACAAAACCTGCAATTTTCACCACAAAATAGACACCATCCACCACTCTTCTTTAAGACACGGGTCAAATTCAGTCAATTTTACAGCAACAAAAATACAGGCCAATGCATGATTTGGAGCAGGCAAATCCACAGTCTCACTCGAACAAAAACTGTCTTGAAAAACTGCCCAGGAAGTGGAAGCCATGTGAGAGCTATTCCAGGCACTATTTCCAACCCAGGATTTCAAAGCCAGTAAAAAGTAACCAAAATACTAATAAAATAGAATTTACGACCAAATAACCTCTTGTGGTTGTTTAAATACAATTTTAAACCTCAGCATTCGCAGGATCAATAACTCAGCCTGAGAAATTGACTGTTTTAAATTGGCAATGTCACTATCAAGACTCAAAACATGTGATTTTGGGTTAAGACAACTAAAATGTACGAAAGAATGATAAACTTGTAGGCAATGTTGATAATATCACGTATTTTGATTTGATGATCCAGGGACTTTGACGACAAGTAGAGAGCAGACACGGCCATGAGCTAAAATATTAAAATTGGGTACATATGGGTCATATGAGTTGACATCGGCGAATTTAAAGAACTTGTGGTAGAGCGTTAACGATGTCGATACAATCATGAAGTTCAAATTTAGCCTCTTTCCTTTATGTTTCAAACTCCATTAAACAATACAAGACCGACAAATCGTAGAAAATTGCAGACTCTGAAATGGATGATCTCACCAGAAGTGACGGGCATAACGTGCTCAACCATGCAGACGTAGAACTAGCGTTATTTATTTATTTATTTTATCCAAATAATTAATTAGTAATTTATTTTTTAATAATTATTTTATTTACAATATATTTAAAAAATTTGAAATTCTTCTTTAATATGTGATCAAATAAAAATTTAGTAGAGTAAATTTAATTTTCTGTTTGATTTTAATATAGAAATTATTAAATGATGTTTATTATATTTAATAGTTCAAAGTTAAACGGTTTAATTAATAAATTCAGAGGTCGTCTTTTCTGTTTAATGTGTGTGCCATATTTTGAAATGTTATTTTAGGAATTCATTTAAATTTAACGAATTTGAAGAATTAATAAAAATATGTTTTGAATCTTCAAAAATTGACTACGAATTGCCCCAAGAAATTTTAATAAAATTATTCAATTGGCCTGAACTTAAATGGATATGGAGAAATCTTAAAAACTGTGTCATAGGGATCAAACAATCCAGAAAAATAATGGCAAATATCTCAATGTGACCAATTTAATGCTCATTATAGATATGAAGGATTGGACCAACCAATTTCCACAATCGAATCCTTCAAACTAATCCTAAAATACCTTAAAACTCTAACAAAGCATGTCGATACTCAATTGGAAGAATTGGATTCTTCACCTCCCAGAATGATTGATAAATATATTTCACAAAATATTCGAATAAAGTCCTCAGTCATCAATCAGTTCTGTTTTGATGTCGATTGTTACTCAAAAATAACACAACAAGTCTCAAAAAATATTTTAAGCACATTTAAACACTCCGATCAGTTGAAATCTCCGTCTTTTGATAAAAATGAACTTATAAAGTACCCATTTTGCACATATTGTAGAACTCAGTTGGAAATTTTTGAAAAAAGAAAAGAATCCAGAAAAATTCTGAAAGAGCCTTTTTTGGTAAAATGTGTTTATTTACCCTCAGTTGCTCAAAAGAAAGTTAAATCAACATTTTTCGAGTTTTTTTGAGTATCTAGAGAAGATTGAATATCTTGAGAGTGTTTTGCGTTCATTAAAACCGTCAAATCTAGAATTATTAAACATGATTGGTGATATAGCAGTGTCGGGTTATTCTTTCTCGCTTGTATCTGCGGATAAGAGCAGTGAGGATATTATATCTGATAAGTTTTACGACTTTAGTATTGATAATCTACTTTTTTCTGTCTCTCAAGCTACAGTTGTGAGTAAAAATATTATTCAAATGTCTATGGAAGCTGATATGATACTTAAAGGAGCATTTCGAGGGGATTTGGTCAATATATTTGGTCGTATTTTGAATAATCTTCGAATAACGTTGAAACAAATTATAAGTCACCAGTCGGTTCACTATTTTGTACAAAATAACAATCGACGTCATTGTTTTGTTGATGTGAATGAGTCTGGAAATGTGGCAATGGATAGGCATTTGGGAATTTGTCAAACTATTTCAGAAAATGAAGAAATTCTTGCTGTTCGGATTGAAGACTGGGAAAGTCGTCTGTCTGCTATTGAAGTGCAAATTAGCGTTATAAATGCATTAAAAGACGATTTTTACTCACTCTGATTAGTAAATTTTTTACATGTTTTTCATCTCAGCAAATTGTTAATTTTAGTCCAGAGATTTATTAGCTAATATGTTTGAATTCTTTGGTTAATATTGTGTAGCTTTTTGATGGTCAAGACGGTCAAACATTAAAAAACTACAATTATTTGTCGGTTTGGCTAAACTAAGTTGATTTCTTTAAAGCCAAACTAAGCTGAGTTTCATTAACGAGTTCCTTTTAGTTAATAAAATGAACCTAGCGCCATTTGGTTCATATATAAAGGAGATTCTCAGTATAAGAATACCTGAATAAAACCACCTACTCCATCGAAAAGGAGTTTTCCTTAGGATCATGTTTCTTTATTTCCAATTCAGTTTCAAGAAGATATCAGATGAGAATTTTAATACATTAACTTAAGCTGATTAATTGATGAGTGCTAGAAAGCTAAAGACAAATATTCGTTTGAAAGATTTTATGTCGTGAGTGGATCATAAGAGTGAAGAAAACTGAGAATTGTAAATTAGATTGTTTAAGTTGAGTGAAATGATTATTTTTGTTGAAACAAAGTCATATAACCGATTGATCGGAATCTAAATGATAGCTTACCAAAATCGATTGGACCTATCCATATGACTGATTAAAGAATAATTTTTTTATAACAAGAAATAAATTAACGTTATACGACACATGAGAGAGTAATTAGATAAAGGCTTCACGAAACACTCGAACAGTTTCGCGAATATTTAAACCCATTCTTTTAGATCGCAGCAATCGACAGACGTTCCTAAAGCCAAAATGACCTTTCAAGTCTAAAAATTAATTATCCATTTAAAAATCAAATTTGCTTTTCAAAATTTAATTTTCTTCATAGGTTCGATTATTTATTGCTAGAGTGGTGCATATTAGATCTATTTATTATCTTTTGCAAACAGGCAAAAATTAGTGTTTTATTGCAACATCTTGTGTATAAAATTTCGGATTATTTAATTTCATTTTAATATAGAAATAATAATTTTTTCCTAACCATTATACTTGTTGCTATTCGACAAGAATGTCCGATATTAAGTTAGGAAGTATTGACAATAAGTCCTTGTATGAATATACGAAAAAAATGGCAAAAATAGTCGAAAATGTAATTATCCTATATTTGTCATATTAAGGGATATGGAGTCAACAGAATACTCTATGTTGCGGAATGTTCGGTTTCTCAGAGTGATACCGACTATTGGAAGTGTACTTATCAATTTATACATAAAATTAGCAAAATATATGAAATTTTTTGAAAAAGAATGTTTAAAATATTCTGTCTCAATTCCATTTGGATTATTTATACGCTATAAGCGGAGATTTGTTCATTACGTCGAAGTAAGCACCATGAATAATACTATAAGCTTGCAAATCCTGTAATGTTCGAATTGTTTAAATGGCTTTACCAAAATTTGGACAAAACTGACGACGAAGAATATTACACAAATATAAAAATCATAAACATCAGTTATAACGTATGTCATCTCTTTAAAAATTCAGATTAATAAACGAATTTTTCAAAACCAGATCTTTCTCGCAATGAATATTGAACAGGCTAATTCTTTAACACAAGATAAAAACGAGTCATCTGAAGAAGTTGCAAAATTGTTGATGGAACAACTCATAAAACTTAAAATTTTTATTTCGAGCTTATCTCCAGTATTTTATAAATCATGTGATGTATTAGATTGTTCTGAAAAGAAATGAATCAATCTTAGATTCTATTTTGAAGTCGTCTTCTGAAAGTCTTCCTCAATCAGGTCAACTTATCAAGTGTTTGCATTCTTAGGATTGCTTGATTATTTCCTTTTTGAAAATTGTTCTAATTGTAGAGATTTGGAGGAAATTCTTGCTATTAAGGAAAAATCCCTTGATGAGCCGTTTGCATCCGGTTTGCATGTTAAAATTGATAAATTATTATTAGAATTGGAAGTTAGTAATCAAAAATTTCTTTCGTTGACAACTGATTAGTTTGAATAGACAAATAGTAAAATCTTTGCTAACAAAATTAAAAAAATTTATTTCATTTATTAAAATAATCATTTTTCTAATTCGATACGTACTCATTTACAAGAAACTTCAAAAATAATCTCAGGTAATTTAAATTAAGAGAAAAAGTTTTTTAAATCAATTATTTGTATAAGCATTTTAGAAAATTCAAAGAGATAAAAATAATTCAAGTTCATTTTTGATCTTAAAATTTTTCTTACATTTAACTGAACGCTCATCTAAATAAAACCCCTCTCAACACAAGTTTCTCAGTTCATTTTTGACACAAAAAATGAACTTTTTTTGTGTCTGCTAAAAGTTTTTTGAAACTTTCTCATTAAAAAATTTGACAAGAATATCCATCAAAAAGTAAAACTCTGACTGCTCACTATTCTGAATGGAAGACACATAATTTTCTTTAACTGAAAATTAAAAGTAATAAACGATATCTTTAGCATCAAATCTGATCAGGGCCTTTTTTTAGTAAGACATGTAGTTAATAGTGTTAAAAAACAAACCTGCACCATGCCTTCATCTGATCAAAAAATTTTTGTTTTAGTCTTTATAATTACTATTTGTATCAATAAAATAACTCATGCACTCTATTTTTATAAAGATTGAATTAATGCCAAATATAATTGTACTGTATTAATATTTTAGATTATCATTTATTTCTTGCATTTTTTAGTCCGGAAACTACGCCATAAGTCCATTCCATCATTGATTTCTACAAATACAAATGATTTGGGAATACTTTGATATTTTGAACGTTTTCTCGTGAGCCTCGTAATATATTTTTTAATTTTTCGTCGTCATATACATGCCCGTTTAGTTCTGCTGGTAATTTCTAAAAATATAATTAAATAGGTTACAATCGGACTGTCTTTTTTGTTAGAAAGTAAGATTCGTAGGACATAAATAATAATACTTGCAATAACTTTCAGATTTTCTTGTGCAGACTTTGTTATTGTTTCAGTAAATTTATATTCAACGGGTTTCAACATGATCTATTAAATATCCGATAAATATTTACCGTTGTAGCTAATGCTCTTCCAAAAGTGAGCCCAGAGATCAAGACGACGGCTGAATTGTCCTTTAAAAGTTGACCCTTAGCGCCATAGCTATCATCAATGGCAGACTTTTCCACATCCCATAAATATCTGGGTGGGAATCGCCGCCGACACTTAATAATTTCATAAAGTGAGGATTTTTTTGTTGTTCCCACTTTTCCAGTAAAATGAATTTTGTGAAAAGAATTAATCAAATCTTCGCTTACAGTCCAAATTTCTTTGATTGTGTTTTTATCTGCTCGATCATCAAGCGCATCGGCGTAATTTTTGTTCGTTTCAAAAGCAACATATCTTAATGTTTGATCTATTTTTCCAGATTTCTAAAAATAAGCACAACAGAAATACATTTAAAAATGATTTGTGGTATGCTCCAATTGCATCTCGAATTTCTATTTTCATGAAAAATTCGTGACATTTTGTATTCTGTTGGATAAACTACGATTTTGACATTTGTAATAAAAAAATTACTTTTTTCAATTCCCCGTCGTTCTACAAAATTATTATATTGTGCAAATTACAGATTTCGAAGCAATTTTTAGAATAGCAATCAAACGTGCTGCAATTCCGACTTTTTTAAATTTTTTCCAAAATGCTTAATTTTTAAATTTTAATCAGAATTACACGTGTTCGTTATCCATTTTTGTCTAACTTAATATTTAATAAATAGACATCATACTTTGTGGTATCCAATTTTCCTGTCTTTCAGGCAATCGGAAATAAGCTGGAAATTAAAATCCTTTCGTTATACGTTGAATCGGAAATTTATTTTTGAAAGGTAGAATGTCATATAAATGATGGTTGTTTGGTTCACTTGGAAAACGATAATTATTATACTAAAGATATATATATTAAATAGATATACTGCAGTCAACATTAAATTCTGCATTATAATATTGTTCATTTGAGAATTTTGCATCATCATTATCTCAAAGAAATCTAAAATGAAAGTTAAAAAAACCTCTTTTTTTCATTTTTTTATTCTTGAATGTTGTGAAATCGGTGAAATCTAAAAATATAATTATCACAAATGATACCAGGATATTCATTTAAACACATATTTGATGTTTGATCAATAACTCTATTACACTGGTGTTGGTGGTTCTCTAAATAATAAAATGAAAAAATTAATTTGACTTTTTGCACTGCATTGACAATCATGATCAATCTATTCCTAATTAAATAACAAGTACTTGTCGTTGGTGAGAACAACGATGAGTTGGTTGAACTGAATTTTTTAAAAAAGACAAGTTTTGACTATGGCTATCTCTATCATCTATAAAATTTCAAAGTGAATATTTTTTAGGAGTACCGTCAGACTGATTCAAAGTGCTGCACGTATTATTTGAATTGAATTTCTTAATAAAAAATTAAATAAAACCTTTTTAAATATTTTATTTTTTATCTTTCCTAATCCATTGCTAAAATGGCTATTTGTAAACATTAAATCTTTTTAGAATATGCGATATAAATAATTCCACACGATAATATAATTGAATCGTCGATTTTGAGTGTAATACTTGTCAAAAGTAGTAAAATCAATGTAATACTACCGGTGTCATGGTTTTAATTTGAATCTTCAAATCAGTACACATCAATTTTTTTAAACTTATACGAAAATGATTAAAAGGGAAGAAAAAGCACGGTCGAAAGGCACATGCGGCTGCACGCTTAATGGATTGTGCTTTGTCGCGAACGACAGCCATTTCAATTCGTTGGAATTTGTTGAAATAACCAACCAGCCATTCCGTTCCTTAATGAAAGAAGTCTTTAGAGGACCTGTTATCCCAGATGTTTTTACAGCGATAGGAATGAAGCGATATCGTTGTCTAAAATTTGCATATTTGGCAATTTTCTTTGTTCTGCAGCCTTTATTGCAGAACTCGGAGAAACAGTTGAAGTGACCATGCTAGTTTTGGAATGGAAGTCAACACACGTTAAATCCAAAACCAACTATTTCCCACAAGAGTAAAGAAAGGTGCTCATCTCATCGAATCTTTTCTCACCCCCACGATCTTGGCACATTGGATCTAGCCCCTTGACTGGTAAGATAACATTGTTAACAGCGGAGTACTAAGGAACGAGCCCAGCACTCGTTTGCAAGGGAGTGGGTAAACACCTTTGACGTTAACCATTTTTCCACATCTGCAACAATGTTGTTCCCATATGTCAAGTCTCAGTGCAGTACCAATGCGCATGCAGTCATCCTCTAATAATGTTCCGAGGCCAGCAATTGGCATAGCATTCAGCCATGACACGCTTTGTGGCACAGCTGCAGAGCGTAAACAGGCGAGGTGATGCTAGTCAAGCCTCATTGCAAGGTTTCTGAGGTGGATTTACAGTGTAGATTGTCCTAGCTCCGTTGGAGTGATGTTTGGAGTGGGAATTTTAATCCTAAATCCGTCACAGTTACATCCATTTTCAAAAGCCCTGTCCAAAGAGAAGAATTTATATAGAATCTCTAGGATAGCCTTTGGCAGGATGAATAAGAGGACAAGAAAGCCGGAAGGGCAGATTTAGAGCAGATCTTAGGCCAGCTCCGCCAGAATTAAGTGGTAGTTTACATTGCGTTCACCCATGATTAGCGAGATGAATGTTTAGGATCGAATGTTTATTTTCTCGAGTGTCCTTTCGGAAAGTTCAAATTGCAAAATCACCTCCGAGCTATGAGTGTCGAAATGTCCCGTTTTTCTTCCTCAAAAATTACATCCACGTACCCAAACCATTATTGCTTATTGCGATGCTCGCACTGCTACATAAAAGATGAAATATTGCATTCTATCGATAATAAGTTAAAACTGTTTGCCGGGTCGATCCTACAAATTAATTTAAAAGTATATTATCTCCCAAAATAAATCTTTTGTTCCATTTTTTGATCAGAAAATACAATTTTTTATAAGCATTTAATCAATTTGATATAAAAATTTTTGTTGACCATATAATTAATTTTGAAGAGTAAATGACAATCAGAATTGAATACGTGAATAATAAAAATACCAAAATGGATAAATCCTTTTTTGACTAGCACTGTAGGGAGACCTGGCAGTTTTTGCGAAGCTCGCGGGTTCGAATCTCACTCCTATTATTCCGGCCGAAGGTTCCATGCATATTACATACACCCTGGATTGACGAGTGACGCCTTCATCAGTGATTCCACTGCGGAACCGGATGTCTATCTCAGCCACAGCACAAAAGAAAATAGATGGAGCAGATACACACGTCTTTGTTTGAATTCTCTTCGATTGGATTAGTTAGTTTCTTAATAACATGTTCTCTCTTTGTCTTGATCTTATGTGGCTGACCCATGCGAGATGTCAACATTTCGTTGTCATCTTACGGAACGGCAATAATAATAATATATTGATATTTTTTATCATAATTATTTGTGACGGGTTGGATAATACCCCCTCAACTTTATTTTAAAAAAATAAATAACCCGTGACAAGGGGTAATATCCAACCCGTGATATTATTTTTTATAAAAATTAAATATAATTATTCTCACAAGATTTCATTCGAAAACCAGGATTTGTCTACTTTTTAGTGAAAAAGAAATTTATAGACTAGGAACAAATAATTAAAATTTGATTATGTGTTTCAATAACATATTTTGTGAAATCGGGATTCAGTGTTTGGCAATCCGTCAGGCCGCCGGCCCTTCCTTCAGCTAAAAGAATAATTAATTAGCATCTTCTATAAAATATTTGTACTAATAAAATATTTTTTTAATAACTAAGAATTATATTGATAACTTTCGAGTGTGTATTCAAGCCTCGCGTCTAGCATAGGACAGCTGAAACTTTCCCCTCACAATTTAGTTTTAGAATTTCTAATGGATGTGGAACAGTTTGCATTCCACGAATAAATTAGTCCCAACTCACTTTAAAACTAATATAGAACACCCTTCAAACGTGCATCGGCTATCTTTGAACTGGTAAATCTTGATTAAAGGTTGCCTGTGATTAGATACAATGTAGTGAATTCAATAAAGGAGGTTCCACAAGGAGATAATTTGAAACCACTTTTTTTATTTTGGAATCTTCCGTGTCTTACAGAATATTAAGTTCAACTTCAAGATACCTTAACGAATTCTGTGGCATATTATTTAAGATCAGCTAAAAGATATTTCAAATTTGACAAAACAAAAATCTTTTAATAATTTTTGACATTTAAAAATCCCACTTAGTGCATTTATTTTAAAAAACTTCCAAAAGAATCCCAAAGATGAGTATATAAAAAACAATTTTTTGTAACAAAAAAGATAAAGTAATTCTTTGAGTATAAAAACATGAACAAGTACAATAAATTTAAAAATAATTCTTTCACTTAAAGCAGCGGTTCTTAACCTTTTTCAAATTATTAATAAATTGTACTCCTTGGGGTTAAAAATGGATCCCGCGTATTATCAGAGTGAGCCGAACGCTTAATAAATTGGCAGGTTTTAATGAATTGTTTCCAAGTAAAGCATCGCACAACATACACTGCACCTTATCCACACTGTCTGTTTCAAAAGATTTGGTGAATCCATATTGACATATGAGTTATCCCATTTACGCGTTTTATTAACCATAACGAAAAACAAATAAAGCATGCTATCAAAATCGATTAAATTATTAAAATCATCTTAATAATAACAAATAAAAAATGTTTTACGTACCCCCTAGGGACATGTACCCCCGGTTAAGAAACCCTGACCTAGAAAAAATACGAGCAGACGCGAAAAACAAATACCAATGGAGAGACTTGGTGAATAGAATTTCGAAATGCGTGGCACAAACTAAACCTTAGTTAACTTACATTCTTAGGGTATAAAACCGTCCCTTCAATAATATAAAAACATGAAATACAGAGATATGAAAAATTATTCTACAAAGAAATGCCTTGTGCTATCCAAAGCAAATAAGAAAATAAAAAATAAACAAACCATAATATAAGAAATTAAAACAATCAATCATTGTCAGAATAACAAAACGTATTATCATTCAGAAGGGAAAAATTCAACGATTCGTCAACATTGCTTATAAAACTGTCGGACAACGCCTTTTGCTCATCGAAAGGAGAAGGCATAACCAAAGGAGACAAATCTGAGACATGCTGAGGAGTCAACACTACAGATAAGAAAACACCCAATACTTGTAGGCGTGTAACTGACTAAATCGTTGGGAAGCGTATGAAGAAGAGTTCTTATTTCTTCAATATTTTGTTCACATTTTTTAAACATATCAAAATGCAAGGATTCCATATTTTTAACAACATTTTGATATTTTTCATCACAATCTCGTAAAAAAGCACAATTCTGTTTCAGATTAGACTCAATGGTCTCAATGTTAGCCAGCACGGCATCTCTCCTGGACTGAGATTTAAAGGCAAATTTAAACCTTCAGGCATCCAGCAAAATCTTCAGTTTCTATGACTGAAGTCACATCATTAGTAAATGTTTGACACCGTTTAAAACTGTTAGAAACAGACTCATGACACTCCTGGACCAAATTGTGAATACTTGCACTAAAGTTATTACAGGTTTGAACGATTTCTGCCTCCATCGAGTTAATCTACATCACATTAATCCACAATCACTGCCTTTTTCAAATTACTAGCAGTATCCTTATCAATTTGACTCTTAAAATTTTCTAATGAGAGCCTATACGCGTCCTCTTCACGAGCTGTGTCTTTAGCAAACGTCTCTGTAGATTCGATATAACCAGCAACTGTATCTATAATCTCATTGGCACTTATTTTAGCCTAATCACTCAAGATTGGCAATTATAACTTGTTTCAATGGCTCGTCTGACAATCCGTCGAGTGCGTCGAGCAAAGTCTAATATAAATAATAAATAAAACATACTGATCTAAAAGAGGAAAAGTTATTTGAAAACAATTCGTAAGAATTTTCCAATTTTTCATTTTCTTGGTAATATTTTTCTCTATTTTTTAGCAAAGAATCTTCAAATTTATTCAGATGATTTCTTTGGGCTATTTGGAATCTTGAATCGTTCTCCGTCATTTTAGATTTCTATACTCCTCAATAACTCTCAACCATGTCATCATAAATATTCATATCATCGGACAAATCTTTATGCAATTTATAATTTTCTTCGATTTTATTTTTTAATTTCGGGAATTGAGAATCCATAAACTCAGTCAAATGCTCTCTTTGGGCAATCTATGGCACATAAATCCAACAAAACTCAACCTCATCACTTGATGTCTGTATTTTGAATTCTTCAATTTTATAATCAATGTCGGCTTGTACCCGATTTATACGATCGGAAACTTCACTTGTATCCGCAAGTTCATTATGTTTCTCCAACAAACCAGTCAAATTAGTTTTAAATGTCTCATTTTTAACAACAGCAGAATCTAGTACTATTAAATCGGCCCAAACCTCGCAAATCGCTCAATTCACGTTCCAATTTGCCAATCTTTCTAAATAAACTGATATCTGGTTTTCCAATTCGTGGATTTGAGTATTACAGGCGTCACAAGCGGAATTCACAACTTGATCGTTGTGTTTAATAACTTTGTTTAGTGCACAGACAGAAGCCCTGAGAGCCCCTGTAATGTTTCCGTGAGCCTTGTTCTTATCCTCCAACTATATCAGCTGATTTTCATTAACTACCATGATTTTCTTCTGCTCCAATAAAAACACGTGTTTGCCATATTTTTTGCAAATATGGGATCTCCGTCTTTTATACCTCCGTGACTGCACGACACGATTTTTTAGATTTTCAGCGTCATCTCGGCAGACTTTCTTTTTTTGGTCTTCATCCTCAATGTTCTTTTCCGTCAATACTATTCTCTCAGAAACACATTCAAACTCATCATAGAGCTAAGAATAATCACTCTTTAATCAAACCTGTGATTTTTTCATTTCCATAATTTGAATTTTGTCTTTTAGATTCGCAATTTTTTCTGCAAAATCTTCTCGTTCTTGGGTCATTTCGCTAGGAAATAAATCAAATAATCAACCGATATCGCTCGTCGGTTATATACAGCGAATTTTTGTTAGTAATGTCCATCATTTCAGCTTTTAGAGAAGCAATCTCTAATTCGTACAACTAGAAATCACAATCCACAATCACAAACCTTAGTAAGCTGACATTTTTCTATTTTTGGGTTCTTTTCAGGCGTATTTTTAATGTTTTGTGCTCGTTTGGCATACTCGAGTGAGTTCATTGTCTCTTCTAGGCAACTTCCAGCTGGGGAAATGTTGACTATCATTGCTGTTTTGGTGGTCCCTCCAAATGAATCTTTGAGGATTCTTGTCAGTTTGCTCTCTCGGTAAGGAATGTGGCGAGATTTGGTAGTCAAAGCATAAATAACTCGCCCCAAAGTCAATAAACTTTGATTTATGGAGGCTGAGAGTTAAAACCACCTCATTACCCGCCTCCCGAATTCTCTGCTTACTACTCCCTGTTCGGCTACTTCCTTCGGATCCTGCCAAATCCACCTAATAACAGTCAATAAATAAAAACATACCAAATTTAGTTTCCCTACACGAATTGAGTCATCTCCATTTCCGAAATTCTGTCGAATGTGGACAGTTATTGTAAAAATTGTGTGTGATCGGCTTGAAATTATAAATATAAGCAAACCTAGATTTATCATTGCTGAGAGTAGCAGCAGTTATCCTTCGGAGTCGAGCAAGATTGATTTTTTGGTAAAGTTCCTTCTGATTCTTCACCACGACTTCACTAAGCCCCTTAATGATGACAGCTCCCTTCGAAAATATAAATAAAAATAACTTTTTTCATCAAATCTTCAAAGATAGCAAGCTTAATGTCACTCTCCTCCTCTTTAGCAAGCAGATCGTACAATTCTTCGTTATAAAGTTCAAGAAATGACAGTTTCATTGATGTATAGCAGTCCTATGGAACATATAGACAGATTAAATACCATTTTTTTTAATTTTCGATAAATATCTCCGACGGCACGAGGAATTATGCCTGCACGTGAAAGTACTGACCACTCATTGTAGGTTTGATCATTATAATCGCCCTCCATTGTGTATGTTTTCCCAGTGGCTGTTTGTCCGTATGCAAAGACAGTAAAATTGTAGCCGTTGAGGACTTCGGAGATCGCTGGTGTCATAATTGTGCTGTAAATCTCTTCCTGAGATGAGTTTTGATCGAAAATTTTAGAAAATTTGAAATTCTTAGTTTCATTTCCATTCTTATCAGTAATGGATAATGCATTTTCTGAGATAGTTTTGACTATGTTTTCTGAATTTTGTGTTTCTTCTGAATTTAATGGTCTATTGAGTTTAGTTATGTCATATGATATAACCGTATTCTTATATAAACAGATAGTGGTGAATTAGACATAACAAGAAAATCAAGTGAGCGGCAAAATTTTATTTATTTATTTTTTTATTAAAATAAAGGGAAAACTAATAAATCATTATTTAAATCCGTTAAAATCGTGTTTTAAATTTTTTCCAAATCAACGAAACTAATTTCAAATCAAGATATTAATTAATTAAACTTCTGGTTGATAATCCTCTATTTACTAAGTCAGATAGGCAAGCCCGCCTCTTTCTCTTCGAGGTACTGACAGGCAGTGGCGATGTTGAAGACATACTAATTTGGTGATAAATCTTGCTTATTTTTATTCCAGTTCAAGCGTTCTTTCCCACGGTTCAATTCTGTAATATTTATTGATATAAATCAAAAAATACAATAAAAACTTGATTTAAAAGTTCACAGTTGAATATCAAGAATACCGAATCCAAATCAATAAATCAATTGAAGTGGAAAAAATATCTTATGAGAATTTTTGTTCCAGCTTCCTTCTCTTTGCTATCGATCCGCCTCCTTCGCCCAAAAAATTAAAAAAATATTTTCTAGATTTTGCTTAAAATGAACAACAAGAATGTCTCCGACTACATGGTGAGGTCCTTTAAACTTTTTTACCAAAAAATTTAAAAAAAATTTTCTAAAATATTTTTATGTCGCTTTTTTGGCTGCTGCTTCTCTGCGTATTGTTATCTATTTAATGCCTATTGCTATCTGTTAATGTTATACTAGATCAAAGTGTGACACAATAGAATGTAAAACAAGCATGATTTTTAAAATATCAACGAATTCTTAGATTAATGGGACTAAAATCATCAATTCCACGGGGAAAATTATCAGGCATATCATTTTTAATAACAAATTTCTTGTAATATCTATTGTTGTAATTCCGATATACTAAATATAGTCAAATAAAAATGTTTATACTCATAAGGGATATTATGACTGCAGCAAGAAATGACATCACGATTGACAAAATGATTGTAGTTCGAGAAATGGGTAACTAATAATTACAAGAGTAAAATGTAAAATTTACAGAAATATGTGTGGTTTTAATTTCATGAATTAAATGATAAAATTCTTTATTTCCTTCTGGTAAAGTGAATTTCACAACAATCTTTATATTCCCAGTTTTATTTGTTAATATTTGCCCGATTTCTAAATTGCAAAATCAAATAAATACTATTGGTCGTTTCACTACATGAATCCTCGATGCACAAATTGCAAGAACTGAAGTTATTTGATCTTGTATCAATAGAAAATTGGAGAACATTTTTGCGCATAATAAAACTAACTTTTTTGAGAATATACGAAAAATCTAAATATATAAAAGAATTCAAGCGACTACTAAATGAAATGGTTTCGTTTAAAATTTTTATTGTATATTTCGATGAAAACGTCTTTATCTGGGACGATGCAACATTGTAAATTATATTTGGTCTTACATGCGTAAATCCAATTTGATTATTTAACTTTATTATATAAAATTACTAAAATCACCAGGATTATATGTTCTCTTGAGTTAATTTCTGAGTCATGTTTTCTATAAAAACCAAAAGAATATAGACGAAAATTTTTGTTCAACATGTAATTCACATACGGAACTTCTAAATAATGTTAAATATTTTTTATTAGTAACCTTGATACCACAGTTTAATTTTTAAAGTGTTAGAGCAATTAAGTACAATGTTTTTTGTTTGATTTTGGATAATTTGAGTGAAATCTCACAAATTAAAAAAATATATACTTTTTGATTTACACTCATTTTGAATTGTATTTGGAATTATAGAGAGGTTTGATAAAAATATTGCTTCCTTTCGAGAATTGTTAAAACTATATATCTGAGAAGCAAGAGTTGCAAAAAAGCACAACACTGGCAGAAACATTAAACTACGTTATTAAATGACTATTATATATATCATTTAACGCCGTGATCATCCAAATCTGGATAAAAAGTTTATCACAAAGTTAAGATATTATATCATAAATTAATTATGTAAATTCTATCTTAAATTATTTAAGAATCCAGATCGTCAGTGGTTTTTCTTCTTCGCTTGGAAGAAGAGTTTGCAACAAAATTCTCATCATTTTTTATTTCTGCGTCAAAGTAATTGTTTAGCTGAGTGTCCTCACGACATGCCAGCTCCGCAAGTGGCGGCAGAGGCGTACTCCTTGTTGTCTACCTTTATCCCATGTCTGTGCTAAAAGTTTATCACATACTTATTTTTAAGATTACAATTCATTTTTTGTATCCTTAAAATTTTTTATTATAACAAATGAATTTTAATGATTTGATGGGCAAAAAATGGTCTTTATCAAAATATTTTTTTGATAAGAATTAAAACCGCACTTAAATCTCAATCATTTGATTTGATTCTAATTTCGAATCTATGAATATATTGATATATTTTAGCTCAATTTATCTATAGAATATTTTTCGGCAGCCACAATAAGATCCAATATCTCATATTCTGCGGCGGCTCTTCGAGACCTGAGACTAGTCCTTCAAATAGAAACAACTATGATCGCCTTTCAGATTATATCCAAAAATAAAAAAGAGCTCGAGATCCTAATTTAGAAGATACCAGACAAGCTGTTAGACTGGTCACTAAATGTGAACATAGAGGGAAGCTGATTCACGGAGCTGATTAGAAAAAAGACCATACCAAAAAACCAAGGCGGAAAACTAAGAAACTGAGCTCCCTCCTTGTTGAAGCAGATGATATTACGGAGGTCGTTTGTCTTAAAAATTTTCTCGGCTTAAAACATTATACTATTGACATTCCATACAGGATTTGAATTTTAAAAGTTTAAGAATCTAAAGAAAAAAAAAGAAAAATAAACTTTGAACGCTTTTTGAGTTTTTATTTCAGTAAAGACTTGGCGTAATAAACTGAATTTTCTTCTTTAATCAGTATTTCGCTCTTGTAAATATTGATTGTTGCATTTTTCTAAATAAATGAAAAGAAACAAAAATACCACTTTCAAACCAAGCACAACGGAATGTACGGCCTGCGCTCAACAAAATTTATCCACCTTCACTTTAATACGACATTATAAACCTAATAAATCAGATTAATGATTTGTCGGTTTTATTGTATTTATGGTAAGTAACCCACAGTTTTTTGTTTTCATAAAATGCAGTAGTAGCAATTGATCCAGGGGCGGATGCGAGCATCAGCAGGTTCTCAGGTGAAAATGAGTCCACAAACGTGGCGTCCCAGCTATGTGGCTTCTTTCTGATGAAGGGAAATACAGTAATCCCGTCTGGTCTCTTCCTGTCCCCCGATCGATCCCAGTGGTTTCGAGTATTGAGGGGATTTCGGCGACTTCTAAGGCTCTCCTGATAAGATCATTTAGATAAATGTTAAAATGAATCGAGAAAAAATTATTTGAAAATAAATCAATTATTTTAAATTAAATTTTATTAAAAAATATATAAATTTTATAAATATAACAAATTTAATATATATTAAAATTTTTGTGCACTTTTTATGTCGTCTTTCTGCTCTTCATTTAATGGAAAATATAATGCTTGGAACATGGTTTTATTCATGATTTATTGTATTTTGTTTAGTTATGGCCAATATTAACATTTTTTGTACCATTTATCGCCTCGTCTATTTTTTATATCAAAAATGTAAGCATTTTTAACAAACCAGCTAAAATAATCTTCAAATGCATCCCAATATATATTTTACTCATATTTGTAATAATAAAAGGATTCAAGTCAAATTTTAATTATTCTTTGTGTATTGCAATTGGATTGTTTTCCGCGAGTCTTGGAGATGCCCTTCTCGCGGTAAATTTCTTTGAATTTGGTGCTTTGTTTTTTCTGATTGGCCATTTATTTTATATTTCTGCTTTCGGATTTCATCCATAAATTATCCGCTCGGTAATAAATTTTTAATGTATTTTTAGTTGTTTTTCTTTCAATTTTATGCGTGGGTTTTCTTTGTATTTTTTCTAAAAAAATATCTATTTTTTTACACGTCTATGGGATTGTAATATCTATAATGTTATGGCGAGCTTTGGCCCCTTTGGAAAGTTTGGATTTGTGTAATTCAATGGCACTTTCTGCCTTAGGTGCAGTCTTGTTTTTTGTATCTGATTTGATACTGACAATTCATACGTTTTTGGGGACGTTTTTATATTCTTCTGAACTTATAATGTTATTCTATTACTGTGGGCAGCTTCTTATTGCAGTTTCTACGTATCAACCTTCATGATATAAGTCTAAACCATTTATTTATTCACTAATAATAATTATGCTAATTTAATTCGACTTTAATTGAATTAATGTGACTAGAATGTTAAATTTTAAGCAATTATTCTCAGAAGATTTCCAAGACTTAGGGCTTTCCAATTTATATTAGTGGCTGCCAGACATGACTGTTTCCTGGCAGAAGCTTTAAAAGAATCGAAATACGGTTTTTAAACAGTCGAAATATGTAAACATTTTTAGACATTTTTTTTTAATTTTTTAAACTGATATCTTCCAAATCGAGCACAAATTAACATTAATTAGCACAAATCCAATATAGATCGGAAAGGCCTACAATTCAAAATTATGTAGGATAAATTTTATTTTTATCATAGATACTCAATTTTATGAATTCTACTTAAATAAAATTATTTTTAATAAATAGGTCTAGTTATTCACAATAATATCAAAAATTGAGAATTCGCGACTATAAATCTCAAGAACAGTTTTTTTCAATTTATACATCAACCAACTCCCACAAACGAATATCGTTGTCATAGAAAGATGCAGAAATAACCCTGTTAGGTGTCGCCCAGTCACAAGCATATACCAATGTCTCATGTTCTAAATATCCAACAGTAACATTCGTTTCAGCTAAGAAAAAAATATTCAACAAAAACCTGGATTTGACACGTCAATAACTCTCAATCCAGAATGGGTAACAGACACTAAAAGAATGTGAGGGTTGGACGGGCAAAACTTTAACCCCCACACACCTCCTCCTAAATTAGTAGAAGATATATGTTCTCCCGAGAAATTCCTTTTGTCAATAATATTCAAACATTGATCGTATCTAAAAAATGATTCCCGTCCTTACCCTCCTGTATATACTGTATTTCCGGAACATAGAATCCCACAAACTCCATATTTATATCTAGAATATAAAAATGAAAGATCAACTTTCGATATGATACTTGCGGGTTACTGCCAACCCTTAGATCAGAAAGTTTTAAAAGACCTTCGTCGTCACCTTATTCAATATTGATTTCAAAAACAAACCCGAGTAAAACAAATTACTGTCAGAATCAAAATGAACTTTCCAAATCTGAGAATTATGTAATGAAAATGTATTTATAGTAACACAATCCTGGCCAAGTTGGCAATAGTGAACACGGCCGTGTAAATCTGAGGATATAAGCATGTCTCGGGAATCAATGTCTAATGACAAAAGATGTTTATCGTTCAATTGAGTGGAAAAAAGTCGACTAATTATTTTGTCGTCCACTTTATAGCCACAAACGTGACCATTAGCGTCAATTGAGATAAATTGACTTTTTTTTTCTCGCCAACAAATATCGAGAATGGCAGAAGTTGGTAAAGAGTAAATCGGTTCTAAATTTGATATATTGTATAAACATAATTGTCCTTTATATATTCCCTATAAATGTTATATTTTTAAAAAAGCCTCATTCAATTGGTATGATCCGCATATAAAGCTATTTATTGGATCTTGGTTAATAGGACAAGTAGAAATAACACAAGGATGTGGAGATGATTTTTGTTTATTTAATGTTAAAGATGACACTGTGTGAGCCATGCTAAAAAATAAAAAGTTTAAAATATTCCTAAATAAATATTAATATATAACAAAAAAATTCTATATTTTGTAAGTAATTTGATCTACGGGCCCTCTAAATAAAGTGCTCACGAACTCGCGCTTGAATCTATTTGGGCATATCCCAAAATTGGACCCTACCATACAGCGAAAAAATTTTTATTTATTGCCCAAAAAATCAAAACCAAAAAAACAAAGAAAAATCACTAACGGGGAGATAAAAAAGCACCAAAGTTCCTCTTTTAGTGCTACCCAAACTATGATGATAAGACACAGGTTTTCTCCAGGATCATCTGGGCACGGAGGATTCTTGCAAGTCTTCTAGCCGTCCGTCAAGTTGTAACCCTTAAGCCAATTTCAATGCAAACGTCTTGTTTTTTCCAACTGTTCGATAAAGTAGTCACTCTCCTTCGTACCGAACTAACCCTCCTAGTCATATATGAGAACTGGCTGTATCGCGCCTTGTTTCTTGCATGCATGGTATGTGGCAACTCCATTTTCTGGTCCAATAAACGGAAGAGTGAAGCGAGCCTGAAAAGAACTCTAGCAATCACGGAGCGTTGAACAAAATGCAAGCTTTCGACTCATACGAGCATGGAAAACCTCTTGATACTATATAGACCATCAGATGAAGACATAAAGAAATCACGACCACTACGTACTTGCGCGGGAGTCTCCCCGTGCGTGTCGGAATCACGAAACGTTACTTGTTCTGTCTTTTGTGTTTCTAATGGGAAATTGTTATGCTTAAACTTCGAGGAGTTATTTTTTTAACAATGGAGCTGTTTCGTTTCATTCTAATTAACACGACAGACAATTAGCAATTTAACAGTTAATATAGATTTTTAAAAACCATTATTTTTAAGATACGACATTTTGCTCAGGAATTTCTCGCGCAAGCATTATGATTTAATTAAATAATAGAATTCCGGTCATTTTTATTGCATTTATATTTTTTGAAATTATCTAAATTATTTAAAATCAATGAATCGTAGCGGCAATTAATTCGTATTGATATCTGCTTTTATTATTTAAAAGAATAGATTTTAAGCCACTTCATGTTAGTACTAAGTATTAATCATGATTTGATGCATTTTTGTTTGGCGAATTGTATGAGTTATGGTAAGATTTCAGTTTTATTTTTATAATTGCAGTTATACAAAAATTCGGAAAAAAATAAAATGGTTTCAATGTTTCCAAATTTGTTAATATCTAAAAACTCGTTAAATTGTTCAAAATGTGATCACATTGAAACATTAAAATTGAATAAAACTTCAAAGTAGTTCTACCTTTACCTACATTTATAAGCACATATTCTAAGCATTCGATGAAAACTAATCTGAATCAGTTTTCAAAAGTATTTGATTCAAGTACTCCACTCAATCAAAAAATTAAAATTGCGATCAAAAAAACGACTCAAAGTTATAATTTCAATAATATATAAAGACTGTATTTTACTAAAATATTGTTTTCAAGACCCATTCAGTTCTCCTCCCGATGATTTTATCGATAAAATTACACAACTTTGTATCCTTGAAAAACAAACCAAAAATATGGAGATTAAGAAAAAATACAAATCAAAAAAGAAATAAATATAAGCTTATAAATTTTTATTATACACTAATATAATGTTTTTATTGACATTAAAATATTTCAAATGTTTCATTAGTGTAGATTTTTAAAATAATTTCAAAAACAGTTTTTTGATCAAATTAAAAAATTTCAAGTTTCAGTTAAAACTTTCCCCAACAATAAAATTTTAAATATTCATAACAAGAATGTAAACACAAAGTGCAATCTATTAAATTAATAAGTATATAATTTCGATGATTTCAATGACAATTGATGAAACTATTGTTACAGATTTACTGACAACTGATTTCAGATTTACTGTATAATCAATGATTACTTTTTAAAAATCGTTGCAATTAAAACCTCTGAAGTCACAGGAAATTCCTTTCTGTAGAAGATTGATGGGAATCGTCGTGGTTTTGACAAAGAATTTTAATTACCGTGTTTTAAGGGAACAGTCAAGCAATTTTTGCCCCTACGTAAATGATTCTTTCTTTACTTTTTCTTCATTTTTCGATCTAATAAACAATTTGTAATTAAAAAATCAAGGATCAGGTTTGTAATTTCTGAGTCACAATATCGTAAAGTGACTATTAGAGAGATAATAGAAAAGTTTTTCATTTTATATCGTGCTTTGTAAAGTTATTTTTCTCAATTTTCAAATGAATAAATGTTTAATGATGTGTGTAAAAATTTGATAATCTCAATAAATGAAATCATCTAAATCAATACCATATGATGTCACAGTTCCGATAAAGAAACACGCCGTTAATGAAACGCCAACATCAAATTGACAAAAAATCAGAATCGAAAAAGATAAAAATATAAAGCGTCATTGGAAATGATTAATTAGTTATCAATGTGACCGTCCAATAGAATGACACGCCGTTAAATGGACACTAGGTGCTTTGAATAGGGTAACAAGGTAAAGTAAAAAATATATTTATAAAATGATTTTAAATTTGAACATAATTAATTAAATTGAAATAACTTAAATTTTCCATTGAATCCATAAAATAATTTATAAGTAGACCTTAATAGAAAAGTAAAAATCAATGAATACTGAACGCTAAATTTGGTTTAGTTGTGAAGGGGGTAATACTTTGACAGATCTCATTGCTATTTCTGTTTCAATCTCTAAAATTAGGTCTTCTAATCACAAATGAACTGTGCAGACAGGCTTGCTCCTTCAGAAGATTCTTGTTTTGACATTTTAATACATTATAAGCTTTAGAATTTTTTCTCATTATTCTAAAATATCAATTATTATTAATTTTAAATATTATTTTATTTATGAAATCGGTTTTAAAGCACATTCTGCTTTGGCATCGATTTAATTTTTTGTAATTGAATTATTTAAACCCAAATACCAGCTCAGTAATTTGTCAATTTATAATTTTTTATTGACAAAATCATTTTTTTCTAATTTTGATTTGGGTTTTCTTAACGGCGTGTTTCATAAACGACTGTGACTATGATATTCGCATTTTAATAAATAAAGACATATGAACATCCAGAGATGAACATGCATGCCAACTCTTGGTTAAACGTTCTTCCCAAGTCTTTTGTCTGAGGTGAAGACCTATTATAAGAATGAGATTACAATATTTAGTAAGTTTTATTTAAATTATTAATTGTTTTTATTTAAAACTTTTTAATGATGCATGTTTTATCATGACCTGTGATGTTTGCCATGCTAATTTTGATTCTGATGATATAGCATTAAATGTGCTGAGGTCACTTCCCCATTACTCTAGGTCTAGCAAGACCACAAGTTTCCTGGGCACCTCCGTTTCCATAGGAGGATATTAATTGCGAACTGTATTGAGAGTGTTAGTGTGTTAAATTGGTTAAATGCGCACAATGTCGATGAGTTTGCGCGTGGGCTGATACTCGTCCTGCAATTTGGCCTCCAAAATGAGTTTGCCCGACTCCAAGTAGGCTTGAATGCAGTCCAAATCACATGAAAAAACTAAAGAAGAGATAACCTTAATCGAAATTGGCATCACTTCACAAGATTGCCTCAAACAAGTCGAAATCGAGAAATTTCATAAACATGATCTGCTCGCAAACGAACCTTCGATACTTTATGATGCAAAAATAATGATTATCCCGGTTGTCTTGACGTTGGATGGTGTTGTTTCGAGATATTTTAAAAGCTATATGGACAAATTATCGACTGAAAAAGCCACAAGAACTTATATTCAGTCTGTTGTTCTAAAAAGGGCTCTAGAAAGCATGATAGCTGAACACAAACATAGAGTGAGAGTATCTGCCGAAGAATACACCTCTGCTGCTTACCAGCTTGCAGAGGTGGCATGCTGCCGTGACACGCCGGTGAAAAATATGAGACAAATAGAAAATCTATCTGGCTGGGAGATGGAGAGTAAGAAGGAACTGGTTGCAAACTCTTCTCCTAAAAGGAGGAGAGAGATTCCCAATAATCGGGACTGAGAATCTAAATTAAATAGTTTAGCTTAAGTTAAATTTTGTTTCTTTTAAATACTTATTTTCTTAAGTTTATGAAATATCTAATTAGGGTGGGTCCCTTCAAGCCTGTGACATTAATTATTTTAAATATTCAAAATTGGAGGACCTTTTTTAAATAGACTCCTGCGTTTAAAAATCTGCTCTCCTCACTTAGCTTGTTTCATTGAGTTATCTTTGAGAGAAGGAAATTTGGGTCCCTGGGATTTAACATTCCTTACTAATTCACAAACGGAGACTTAAGTTGAAAATGTTTTTAATGGAAAGCAAAGAAATCTTGTTCAAAGTTTTACAGCCATATTTATATAAAAACAGGTCTTTAAGTACACTGCCGGGGAGATAAATTACGGCGGACGAGTCACCGACGACTAGGACAGAAGGACAGTCGCCTACTTGCTGGCGGATTTTTACAGCGACTGTGTCCTGGAAGAGAATACATTTTTTCCAAAACAGGAATATTTTTCAACCTCATCCTTCGACGGACCACAGTGTGAGGTTACTGATTTTAGTTAGCAAAGCTAGTTGATTCGCACAAAATGAAACTGCCAGAATTCTTAACTGCTTTATCACAATACAAACACAGTATTCATCCGGGGGAGAAGACTCGTCTGAAAATGTCTGTTTATTAGTTTATGATTGAGGTTGTGGACAAACTTGCCAGAGATATCCTCGCCATTCTTCCCCTCGAATTCACATAGTAGAAATATCCTCAAAGTACCCCGTTTTTTACGAAAAGTCAATGAACACTGTCCTCGTCCAAGAAGCTATTCGGTAGTGGAGAATATTATATGTCAGTTATAATCGTCTTCTTGGTGTCATTAGAAGGTGTTTGGAAGACTTACTTAAGGTCGTCAAAGGACTGGTCGTCATGTCCTAGGAGTTGGAGGACATGGCACAGAGTTTTTACACTAATCGAGTCCCTTTGATGTGGGAAAAATATGTATTCTCTGTTTTTTAGTTTTTAGGGATATTCCTCACTCAAACCACTCTCTGCCTGGATGATGGACTTAATGGACCGGACGAGGTTCATCGGCGATTGGATAAATAATGGGATTCCAAAGGTCTCATAAAAGCAATATGCTTAGTTGTTTTGGATTTCGGGTTTCTTTTTTCCACAGGCTTTCTTGACGGGAACTCTCTAAAACTATGCTCGAAAGCGCGTGATTTCAATTGACAAAATAAGTTTCTCTTTCAAAGTATGGCCGGAAGCACAGTGTAGGTGTTGAAAGGAGAGGATATATCCAGTCCTCCCTTGAGTGGATGTTAAATTACGGGCTTGTTTATGGAGGGGAGTCGATTGGACGGGGGACGTCTGGTAGATTCGAGATCGAAGAAACTGTATGTGGAAATGCTTCCAATCTGGCTGATTCCGACAGAAAATAAAAATCCTTTTACGTGTGTCCAGTTTATAAGACACTGACGAAAGCTGGTGAGTCATATGGTGGAGAAATGTGTAGGAACTCTGTCCACCACGGGAAATTCCACCAACTTTGTTTTTTGATAGATCTATGTACAGTAGACTATTCATTTAAACAAAAATGAAAATTGAGCATTCGTTAAATGAATTTAACGAAAAAATTGTTTAATTAAAAATGTGTCATGTAATCGGTAATTTTAGGTTCCTTCTTTTAATTTTTGCCAATATATTTCTCAATTTGTAATTAGGTGAATATGTTCACCAGATTCTTGCAAAAATATTTTTCAATATTTTCCAATATTTAAGTGCATCTGCATAACCAATGGATTGTCATTTGTGCTATCTATTTCTTCATGCTCATTTTCTTCCTCATTGTATTGTATCAAGATACGCGTTTTCTTCGCAACGACAGGTGCACAGACAGGAACTCAATCATAATTTCACTTTTATTATCTTTAATTGTAAGGTGATTTAATTTAATACCTTTTTCGTCAGTGGATTCTTCAAGTATTTTTTCATCTATCTTCGCCCAATTATTTAATGCCTTGTTAAAGCAATTTTTAATAGTGTCCACTGTGACTTCGTTTTTTTGGAGTACATTTGAAAAAAAGGGCAGTTTCATCGCAGTTGTAAAATTTTTCTATCCATATTTTTTTAACATGGCTGCAAAGCGTTCATATGAATCTATAAGCAAAACGGGATCCACTAATTGTTCTTCCCAGAAATCGTGAGTGTTTTTTATTTATACTCTTCCTTAAAGCGTGAGATCCATGGGTGAGATGCTTTGAAATTTTCAATATAAAATCGTGAGCAATTTTGAGTGCCATTCGCGTACCATTTCATTAGTTATGGTGGTGATTACAGAAACGTTTGTTCTGAATCCATGCATATAGTGGTTTCATAATCTTATCGGAACAACTTTTAAATGTAATTTCTTTTTTGTTTGTGCGCCTTGATCCATACAATTGCATTTTCTTCAACGTTGAATTGATCACTCAATAGGCATATTAAACCCGCTGAGCCAAATTTTCTTGAGTAAAGCAGATTATTCTTCTTGAAATCAATAACTTCCAGTTTTTTTTGAATTTGATAAGTTTTTCTTTTTTTTCTTCATATTGTTCACCCTTGCACACATGGTTTACTACAAAAAATAGCGAGGAAAATTATTTTAAAATTTTATCAAAAATTTTAATTTTCGTTATTTAAATATTCGTTAAATATATTTAAATATTCACTAATACAAGAAAAAAAAATTTTATTTTGGAATTTATCTAAGGAAAAACGTAAAAAATATTTGACTTCGTAAATGAGTATTTTCGTTAAATTTTTTTCGTTAAATGGATAGTCTACTGTAATTGGGAAAAACCAGATAACTGGATAAAGCGCATAGTGGCCATGATATGCGCTCTGAACTATTAACATTTGATTTATCACTAATTTCATTATTTGGATTTCCTCACAGTTTCTATTGCTTAGTTAAGACCCCTCAGTGGTAGTGACTAGGTGTGTCCATTAGACGGCAAATACTCTTGGTTTGTCAAAATAGACAATTTTTTTGGAATAATAAAAGGTGTAATAACTATTAGGCAACAACGATTATGTAATAGCATTTTAATATAAATAGAAGAGACGAATCAGGTTAGAACAACCACAAGCAATTCCCACGCAATATCGAGAACAATATCCGTCGAAAAGAACAAATCTCTAGGAGTAGTTTGAATAATCCTTTATAAATCTTTTATAATTTTTAGTATTTTAGTATTATTGATTACAAGTGTATTATTGATGCGTTTGTTGGAATTTATGTTTATTATTTAATTTGCACTTTCTTTTTTTATGTAAATGGATTTAATAGGAATAATCTGTGATATAATTTTTGTAATGTTTACATTATCTGGAAATTCATCATGTGGTATTTTTTGAGTTTATTCCTATAATCTGTTTATATATATTTTAAAATTTCTCAACACTGTTATTTTTTTTTATATTTATTGTCATTCAGAGTGTCAGAACATTTAAAATGGATATAATCTAAATATTTATTTTATTTGACTGGATATTGTTCTTATTTGACTTGTTTGTAATATTTTTGATTGCCAAAACAATGGATTTGAAAGATGCCTTCATCTCTTCTGGCATGTGAACTCGTCATTCTTTTTTGCTAATTTGTTTGTTTATTCCCACTTCTTTGCACAAACCTTCAAAAAAGTTAAAAAAATTTTATTACATGAAGGGAGTTGCTCTCTCAGTTCATATCTGGCTCGGGTCTCCTATTGGTCGTGTTGTATAAATTAATATTCGTTCTCCTCACCGGTGAAACCTTAAATAAGTTAAAAAACTTTATTACAGGTGGGGAGTTATTATTCCAGTTTATTTTCTGTCTCCTATTTGGTATGCAATTAGAATTGTTGTTCATTCTCCTCTCTGGTGAAACCTTAAATAAGTTAAAAACATTTTATTACAGGAAGAGAGTCGCTGTTTCAGTTTATTTTTTGTCTCCTATTTGGTATGCAATAAGAATTGTTGTTCATTCTCCTCTCTGAAGACCTTAAAATTTAAAAATTTTATTACAGGAAGAGAGTCGCTGTTCCAGTTCATTTTCTGTCTCCTATTTTGTATGCAATAAGAATTGTTATTCATTCTCCTCTCTGGTGAAACCTTAAAAAAGTTAAAAAAATTTTATTACAGGAAGAGAGTCGCTGTTCCAGTTCATTTTCTGTCTCCTATTTGGTATGCAATAAGAATTGTTATTCATTCTCCTCTCTGGTGAAACCTTAAAAAAGTTAAAAACATTTTATTACAGGAAGAGAGTCGCTGTTCCAGTTCATTTTCTGTCTCCTATTTTTTATGCAATAAGAATTGTTATTCATTCTCCTCTCTGGTGAAACCTTAAAAAAGTTAAAAACATTTTATTACAGGAAGAGAGTCGCTGTTCCAGTTCATTTTCTGTCTCCTATTTTGTATGCAATAAGAATTGTTATTCATTCTCCTCTCTGGTGAAACCTTAAAAAAGTTAAAAAAAATTTATTACAGGAAGAGAGTCGCTGTTCCAGTTCATTTTCTGTCTCCTATTTGGTATGCAATAAGAATTGTTATTCATTCTCCTCTCTGGTGAAACCTTAAAAAAATTAAAAAAAATTTATTACAGAAGAGAGTCGCTGTTCCAGTTTATTTTTTGTCTCCTATTTGGTATGCAATAAGAATTGTTGTTCATTCTCCTCTCTGGTGAAACCTTAAAAAAGTTAAAAACATTTTATTACAGGAAGAGAGTCGCTGTTCCAGTTTATTTTCTGTCTCCTATTTGGTATGCAATAAGAATTGTTGTTCATTCTCCTCTCTGGTGAAACCTTAAAAAAGTTAAAAACATTTTATTACAGGAAGAGAGTCGCTGTTCCAGTTTATTTTCTGTCTCCTATTTGGTATGCAATAAGAATTGTTGTTCATTCTCCTCTCTGGTGAAACCTTAAAAAGTTAAAAAAAATTTATTACAGGAGGAGAGTCGCTGATCCAGTTTATTTCTCGTCGCCTATTGGCCATGTTGTATAAATTGATGTTTGTTCTTCTCTCTAGTGAAACCTTAAATAAGTTTAAAAAATTATTATAGGGGGAAAGTTGCTGTCCCAATTCATATCTGGTCTTCTATTTGCATTTTCTCTTAAAAGTTTTTCCAAATGCTAAATAAAATAAATTAAACAATTAAAAACACCGGTGAAAATTGAACAATTAAAGAAATTTGTGATAATTCATATAAATAAGTTCTAATCGACGATACGTTAATAATAATTTCGCACGTTATTTTGCTAGACAAAATTGATTGAATCACTTGACAGCCTTCTAATAGGAATTAGACTACAATGTTTTGATAATCTTTTTTTATCTGGTCCATGCTTTCCTTTAGCTATGAAAACGTATTGGCGTGGACTTTCGACGTTCACTCCGATTGGCAGGTCACATCAGACGGAAATGGCAGTCCCAGCTTTTCCCATACGGCGACGCAATCATCCACAGCAAAAGATTTCCTCTGTTCGTTTATTTGAGAAAGAACAGTGTCGATCATATCTCTGGACGATTGTACTGAGGAAAAATATGCGCCGTGCGCTGAGTCTGCCGGGGTGATCAAGCCGATCCCTCCCTGGGAAATTGGAAGAGTCGCCTGTCTCCACGACTGCGTATCGAAGCTGACGTTGAGGATGTCCTCAGTGCAAGCTCTCATATGTTCGGAATAGTCTTCGAGAAGATCTGTTTCCTGATAGCACTGGGCCGTCCTCAAAACGTATGTTAACTTTGGAATAGATAGGCAGTTCCTCAAAAAAGAGTCCAATGTGGCTATCCACACAACGTAATTTTTCAGAGAGAAGGGAAAATTCCGAAATTTTAGCCTTCATAACAGCCTTGACAGCATTTTCAAAAATAGGAGATCCAAGAAAAATCAAGTCTTCTTTGAGGGGGAAGATGCATCCAAGTAGCAGTTTGCCGAATTCGGTCATCCATTTCCGAAAGGAAAGTTCGTCCGTGTTGACATTCACAATTTCACATTTGCCGCAGTTAAATTCAAGCACAAGCGCTCCGAAATTAAACACAAGCGACTTCAGCGTTTCCAAGATGCCTTTGGAGGTTTCTTTCAATTACTCCATCATCCAAATACCACATGTTAAGGTCATTTTTACACGATCTCATTGTTTGGTGGATTGCGAGGGAGAATAAGAGAGGACCTAGAGGGTCATCTTGTTGAACTCCATTTGCAGAATCAAGTATGGTTGTCCCGAATATAAGCCCGGAATGCTTGGAGTATGCCAGAGCCGTAAAACATGAGGAAAAGATTAGTTCGCGGGCGAACGAGCATAAGTCGCCGGACAGAATCTTGTTAGAAAGTTCGACCATCTTTTCAAGCAAGGTAGTACTGTTTTCCCCTGAGGGCCGGTATATCAAATCATGAACATGCCCAGGCCTTAGGCCATCCACACCGCCAGAGCTGCTGCGGCGGAAAGATTTCAGGCTATCGAAGACGTCCGCGGCCGAAGCTACTAGTGAAATGAAAGTCTTTAGGGGCGCTGGGATGTTTCGCCTTCAATGCGGAAACAATAGCAGTGCTGTATGGAAGAGTTCCCAGGTCTCTGGTTCTGAAAAATAACAACATTTTATTCTTTTGTCATATTAACAAAAACTAAAATTAATAATCAAAATTTTCCTTTTAAGGCAACTAAACAGCTAAATGTTTAAAATTTCTCTTCTTCGTAATCCAGTAAACAAGCTGATTTCTTAGTTAAATTAATTTAAAATTCCGGTTTTTTAAACTTTAGTGATAAAATTGCACACTTCTTTAGCAATTTGGTCGTTATAATTTCTGATTTTATCCTTGTGTTTTATAATCGCGTTTTCTAGAGTTTTCTTAATTTTCACTGATTGAATTTATGCTTTGGACGAAATATTCAATCTTTGCACATATGATTTATAGAATTTATTCTTAATCTATTCTTTTTCAATGGCTATTTGTGATTTTTTCCTTTTCTTCTGGAACTTGAGTATAACTTATAGAATTTCAATGGCTATTTGTGATTTTTTCCCCCAAGACACTCCGCTTCCTTCGCTCGCTCGGTCGACGGATTTCAAGGACTAGTCACGATCCAAGAGAGTTTTCTTGGGTCCTGGAACGTCTGTCGATTGCTGTGATCCGAGGGAACGGCTTCGCCATTCGCGAAGCTGGCCGGGTGTCTCGTGAGGCCTTTAATTAACTTAGCTATCTTTAATTTCTTTCTTGTTTAATTGTGTTGTTCGACAAAAAAAACTTGTAGAATTACTCTACTTCATTCTGCTTTAATTTTTTTGAAAAGTAACATGCACTTTGATATGTATTATTTTGTTGTTTATTGTATCAATTTTATTATAAATATTTGGTGTTCTTTCTATACTTACATAACAGTTTGCGACGACGTGTGAATCTTATTTTACCATTATTAAGACTATTTCCTTTACTGTCATAAAAATTTTAACTGAAATAGAATTTTTAATTCGTCAAGAATTATTAAAAGAACAAAGATAAAATAAATAGGACTAAAATGCTCTTCTTTTAAAGTCTGTTGACAAACAATAGTTTTCATAACAACTCATTGGAGATATTTTAAAAAGCAATTTTTAAAACATATAGTTAAAATCAATGTAGTTTCCGAATAATGTTTAATATGATATTAACAGTAATTGTTGATGTTAAGATATAAAAATAACTTTATTTCAAATTTTGAGATAGAATTTTTGATCTTTACGCTTTATAGATTTTGGGCAGATGTTATCTCAGGTTCTATAAAAGCAGACTTATCTACTGATACAGACTGTACTGAATTATATTATTATTTGCAACATACGTAGAATCATATTAGTTATAATTTTACTCGTGCAGCATTAAAAACAATCCTTTGAACCAGCCTCCTCCAACCTCCTCTGTCGTGAGCGAGTTTCCTCAGCTCGTCCAGATCCTCACCACTCCTTAGCCTTTTCTTCACACATTTCAGGTCTCCGTCAAGTGTTTCCGGCAGCGTAACACGTGGACGTCCACGGAAGCTCGATCCCTCTTTCAGGAAGTAGCCCTCCATTGCTATGTTAGCTGGGGCAAGCATGTCCATTCGTAGAATATGGCCAATAACCTCCACCGCATATTAACGATTTCCACACTCAGAGGGCCAGTTCTGCATCTATTGTATAGCGATTCCTGGTTGATTCTTAAGCATTCGAAACTGTACTGAATGAGTTTATAATTTCTTTAATAAATAAAATTATAATATTATTTATTAATTTATTTTAGTTATAAAATATATCATTTATCTACACGTTATCTAAATGGTTTCTTGTGTGTTAGGATTTTATTGTTATAGGCAACAAGACTAAAAAAATCACGCAATCTCAGAGGGCATGTAAGTCACGGACATGGCCGAATCGGTATCCTAATATCTTTAAATGTAAGGAAAACATCGTAAGCACCCTGGAGGTCGCGGGAAGGCTGGTGGATTGACACATCACAGAGCTCACTTTGACAAATAGTAAATAGAAATGTATAGATTTCAGCCATCCGGGATACTTTGGACGTGTGGGAATGAAGAAATTCCACCTACAGAGACACCACAAGTACATGCCTACCACAAATGTCGGGACTATCTGGTCGATGGTGCCAGAAGAGGACAAAAAAGTGTGTTTGGAGAGTGGAAAGGCCCCTGTAGTGGACATGGTCAAACTGGTATGAGAATTTTGTGAATTTTAGGGATATTTTAAACTTTTGGGAAGTGGGGATATTACTTATCCAGTCATTGTAAAAGCACATTCTTTCAGTCAGTCTGCAGTCCGCAAGATTCGAGAAGCCAATGGAGTTTGTCTCGTTAAGTCTTAGACTATTAATCTTTCTGGTGTTCATTTTTGTTTCTTTTATCTTATTAATCTTATTTAAATAGTCTAGAAGAGTATATGTGTGATAATATAGGGAGGTTATGTGATTAATTTTTACTGTATGTGTCTAATTTGTGTCTGAGATGAACTTCGGTTGGTGTCTAGATATTTTATTTACGTAGAATTATTTAATGATATATTCGGAAATGCGAATTAATTTAACAAACTGAGTCTTTCTTTTTTGGTTTTTTGGCTTTAAAACAGCAGTATGTGTCCACGTTTGCTCCTTGGGGAAATGGTGGCACGGATTTTCTCCGAGAGCTTTGATCGCCACAAAACGAGGTGATTATTCTAAATAATTTTTGACATTTTTCGGGCAGCAGTAAGTCATTCTGTTTACTTGCGGCGTTATCTTCTAATTAAATTTGACATTTGGTTTTTTCGATTTCTATTTTATTATTTAAAACGAAAAAAATAATTGCTTTAGTATTGTCTGTTGTATATAAATTCTAACCCCTGACATTAGATCTCCGACAGATTACAATCTCACAACATAGTGAGTAGGATGATAGAAATCGATACTGAAACTAATAGATTGATATATGAGAATTAGTGAATTTCATAAATTTTATTTTGGGTAGATTTTAATTTCTTTACACCTGGATGCGATAAAATTCTTCTCGAATATCTGAATCAGGGTTTTTAAATAAATATGTCACTTAATGATAAGTTTGTCGGTATTTTTATTTTAGAAATCTCCTTTTACGGGTTTTAGTCTATATTTATTCAGATCAGTTTTGGCACACTTTTTTACGAATATTTTCCTTAAAGTTGTATAAAAGCATTCCTTGCAATTTAAAAGAGCACTGAATATGAAGATTAAGTAACCTCAGTAGATAAATATGTTAAAATAGAACAGCTTATTCCGTTTTCCTTTAAAAAAAGAACAATTTAATAATTGGTAATTAAAAATGATTCACAAAACTAAAATTATTTTTTAAATATATTGAATTCCAATATTTTTAGACAGTATTATCCAAGAAAACTTTGAAAAGAATACTTTTAAGTTATTCTTCATTCTGCCACCAAGATTAACAAACAATAATAAATTTTAACAAAAAATCAGGAGTCCAGAATTGACGACGCCGAACCATGAATCTTAGAGACAATTAGTAATACGAGAACTTGATAAACCGAAACTACTAGATTATTATTATTTAACTTCGGGAACACAGGAATAGTAATTGTCTAATTAAGTGATCCCGGTGTCAGTGCGTCTCCTTTTATCTCTTCCTTGTCTCGAATTCTTAATCAACGTCCAAAAGGGGAATGGTTTTTTTCAAATTTCCTAACATACTTCTAATAGGTAAGATACTCCTCTTCAAGGGGACCTCCGGTAGATCTTGCCATCGTTAAGAAGATGTGCTGTCTTTCTGTAAGATTGTCCATTAATTTTTTGACGTTGAGCGTATTTCTCAATTCCGAAGTCGGTGAAATTTTATCACGTTTTAGTAAAATCCGTAAGCATTGGTTATGTACGACTTCCAGTTTGCTTTGTGCGGATATTGAAAATGGCGTGATCCACGACGTACATGCGTGTTCAATTGTAGGCAGTATATATTGTTTGTATAATAATTCAAAATGAGGAATAGAAGATATTGGAGATCTACCAAAAGCTTTTAGAATTCCGATCTTATTTTATTCGTGAAACCACCGACTCCACTTGATTTTTGAACGTCATTAATGAGTCGAATTTAACTCCAAGGATTGAAGGGTTCCTTTTAAACTGGGATAAGTTGTCCATCCTAAGTTATTTTTGGGTCCAGTGCTGTATGTTTCCTGTATGAAGAAATGATCGTAGTGCTTGATATCTTCATTCGGTTTTTGAGAAACCATGGGTTCATAAGGTTAATGGTTTCCTGAACTTTCCGCGTAGCTTCTTTGTAATCTTGATGTTTTGCTGCGATAATTAGATCGTCAGCGTATGATAAAAGGATTGTATCTTCGTCGTTTGGATTTGGGAGGTCTCTTGCAAATAAATTGAACAGGATTGGTGATAAGGGGGATCCTTGTGGGACCCCGTTTGGGAGGTATCGTTGTTTTGATTTTCGGTTATTCATTATAATTTGTCCATTTCTGCCATTCAGGAAGTTCGCCAGCCATATCTTGATCTTCAGATTGATACCGGTAGAGAAAATTTTTGTACTGAATCGACTGCTTTTTCGATATCCAGAGCGACTAACACCGTTCTTTAATGTGGTGTTGAGTAGTTCAGTCTATCTGAGACGAACGGAATTTCATTTTTGTTTACTGAGTAATTGAAAATTTTGGTAAGGGCTTCAATTCCCACCGGCCCCAAGTGTTTTAATTCATCAATTGAAATATCGTCAGCTCCTTTTGACCTTGTATTTTTCATGTATTTAATTACATGAAAAACATCTAAGGGTTTGAAGTATTCATTGTATTGATATTTTTTCTTATTGTGTTTCGATTCATGTTCCATTTTCAAATATGGTTTATGGCTTTTGCTAACATAAAATTCCATTAGTGTGTCAGGGGTGACACTTGGTGTATGGTGGCTGGGTATCTTTTTGAGTTTCCGTAAGGTTTTCCATAACGACGATGTCCATCAAAGTTGACTCCCATTTTTCTCTGTTCATTTTAGTAATCATGTTAGTTATTTCTTTATTAAGATTTGTGATTTCTGTATTTAAGACTGTTGTTTGGCCCATAGCTTTCTTTAGCTTGTTTCTTTTAATTATAAAGGCCTTCGTTTCGATGTCGAATTTATCTAAAGACTTGAATCTCCCCATTGGAATAAACTTCTTTTGGGCTTGCAAAATCTTTTCATTAATACTAGATAACACAAATTTAGATCATTTGATTTTTGTTTAATTATTACATTAAAATTGATTTGATATAATCAATAAAGCCACAAGAAAAGAAAGCTAAAATTGACATTCAAAAACATTTTTTGCGATATTGAATACGTACAAATAACATGTGGTTTTTAATTCACGTTACAGAAAATCAAATAGTGAATACCGACATAGTTTCTATGTTCATTTATTCACTAATAGTGTCAAAATACAATTTTTACAGACTTAGAGATTTAAGTAAATGTCGGGCTGATAAATAAATTCATAATATGTGACATGGGCAGCGCGTTACACTCAAATGGGGAAAAGTCTATAGTCGGGATGGACAGGATTAAAAAACTTAATTAAATTAATTATTTTTGTAATTGATAATCCAATAATAAGATTGTTTAAAGTTTATCGATAAATGGACAGATTAACATTAATTGAAGGAAGTGTAACGCGCATCCCATACGTATCATTTACTTTTAATTTTATTTGATAAGATAAAACTTTATTTTCTAGCGTGGTCTATTTTAAATTATAAAATCAGCAATTTAACAACAATGTTGAAGGATCTTTTAAAAACCAAAGTTTGTATCAGAAAGTATTGATAATTTAATTTATAAAACGTATTAACGATCTTATCTGATTAATTTTATTCCAAAATAAGGAAATGAATGCAAATATTCATGAATCTTTAAATTTTCTATGATCGAGTAAATTTTATTCTAATAAAAATCCTGGTAGAAATTAATTTTATCAATAATAATCTTTTTTCCCAATTTAATTACAAGTGATTTGCCAACTTAAAGATAGTTGACCCTCTTCCAAAAGTAATAAAATTATTAAATTAATTAAAACGGAAAAATATTTTATCCAGTTGAATAATTAACTAATTTATCTTTTTTTACTAATTAAACTACTTTTTTTTAATATTCGAATACACAATATTCGAATTATTAAAAAATAAAAAAACATAAGCTGTACGTGGTCTAGTTGGCTCATGGATACGTTTTGTCGGTATAAAGTTTACATTTATTTACAATAGTTATCCACAAAACAGAGGTAACAGACAAGCCAACACACGAATAACCAACGAATTCTTTTGCGAATTTCCCCAAGAGATGTCAAAATCAAATTTTTGGTTTGTTAAGGATCTTGGGGGCATTTTGTGCTGCATTTTTACATGGATTTTGATTTTATTTGCATTATTCACGTTTTTAATCGTCGTCCGACCACTTTTTTTCATAAATTCTCCTGAGATTAAATCTAAAATTTTCTATACAAGTTTGTACTTGTTTTTGACGTTATTTGCCATTTTTTCTCACACAAAAACTATGCTTTCGGACCCAGTTTTTTTAAATCTTACAATTTTAGGGTTCTGTCCCCAGAATTGTTGAGAACGAGTCCAATCAAGACACGTTTTTGTCGTCTGGTAGGAAATATCTTGTTTGCAGTATTTGTTCTTCTCTTAAACCTGCCCGGGCACATCATTGTAGTGTATGCAAACGCTGTATACGAAAAATGGACCATCATTGCCCTTGGGTTAATAATTGTGTCGGAGAAGCGAATATAAAGTATTTTCTTCTTTTTCTGGTTCTCTTATTACTATTTTTAGTCGCAAATCAATTCGTTTTCCGAAGCCCACATGGCTTAAATTCAATTTATTATATTTTATTATTAATAATTAAATCAAATATATTATAATAAAAAAATAATTAAAAAAATATATTATAATAAAAAATTAATTTAGTTTTATATTGCATCAATGTCAATTTATTCTGTATTCGCCGCTTCTATTGGGCTCTTAAATTTAACAAAAATTGAAACATCTGGTATACCATATTAATTTAATTAAGACGGTTTGTTGGTTTCTGGGAATATCTCTGCTATTTTTTGCTGGCTTATGATAATTGAAGGAATTTTATTTGCTGTCTTTTCTTTATGTATGATGATTACTCAACTTTATTCTATTGCCATTGATGAAACTGTATTATTCGTTTAATATTTATTTCAGGGAATTGAAAAGCTTCAAAATGATAAAGTCATTTGGTCGTTTTCTAAGCCTGTGTATTTTTGGCGCAATTTAAAAAAGAATTTATTTCACGATCGGCCTTTTTACTGGGCGTTTTTTCCATTTGACTATCCTTCTTCTTATGGACAATATGAGGCTAAAATCTACGCTTTATGAATATAGAATTTATCAAAATATTGTGATAATACTCTTAAGTTATTTGGTACATATAAATTTTTGTTTTTTTTATAGTTTTAATTTGTCGTTAATTTCAAAAAATGGATTTTTAGGTTAATATGCTATTTTATTAAATATAGCCAATTACTTGATATTTAAACAAACTTTTTCTGAAAATATGTTTTAGAAAACAAGACTGTTTATGGATTTAAAACTCGTCAATGAAAACGACACTAGTATATAGAGGATGTGAGATTGTGACAAATCTAGGCTTTGTGTTTCATGAGGGTCCCAGTTGTGCTCTTGCAATTAATAGTTTAAATGCTGAATTTCAGATGGAGTTTAACAATTAGTCAAAAAATATCAATCAAAGATCTTTTTGGTCGCTAAAAAATACTTTCTGGGTGGTAAAGTATGCATTTCTAATTAACCAGACAATACAAGGCTCTTAGCTAAAAGAGAATTCTAATTAAGCTGGCAGTCTAATTCAACTCTCCAGTTTTACTTTTTATTGAAAATAAATTATATGAAAATGTTTTAGCTTATCTTTAAATAAAAAACAATAATATATTAGTAACTTTGACATTATTTAAGTGACTTATGCGACCAAATAAAAACAAAAAAAAGAAAGCTTTAAGTTTTAACAAATAAATCATTTAAATTAGATCCTCAGCAACTATTGGAAAAACAAAATGCACTTACAGGAGAGCTTTTTATTTTACGAAATGAGATAGGTAATTGATCTATTATTATTAAAGTAAATGAAAGAAATGAACAAAAGAAAAATACCTGGGAAACTACTCAATATAAGAAAAAGCTCATTAATGTAAAAAATGAAATGGAAGAACAAGCCGAAACTTACAAATCTGTCAATTCAAGTATTATCATTTTAAAAAATTATCTTTATTAGACTTAATTAGGCAGTTCAAAACATTGCAGGCATCATGTGACGAAATGGTTACGATTTTGCAAAATGAACTAAGAGCTGCCAAATCAGAAATAAGTGCACTCGTAACAATTATCATAAAATAGAAAGCAAAAACCTTAAAATAGAAGAAATGGAACGTGAGTACAAAAAAAATACGGACATGCTAAATCTAGAAATTGACAGTTTAAAAATAAAAATTGATGGAATGGAAAAGGATTTTGAAAATATTTTTAATGTAATTTTTTTATATATTTTAGAATAATATTGATAATTTAGTTCAAAAAATTAGAATGACGAGAGAAAAATGTCGCAATAAAACGATGAATATCATGAAAGCAGATAAAGAATTGCTCGTTAAACTCGGTCTGCTTCCAAAATATAAATGAAAATTCAACACAATAAACTAATTATAACATTTTAATAAATATTCAATCATACTCTAAATACCAAAAATATCGAAAATTAAAATAATTTGGTAATTGCACGTATTCCAAATATTCATCACATAAAACTATTTTTGAACAAATTTTATTAATTCGCTCACACATTTATAAATCGTTCTGTTTGCAGAGTATAATATGATGTAAATCTCAATTAATACTGGTCATGGTAAAGAAAAAACTTGCGTGAAAGCACAAAAAAGAGTTAAACCAAAAAAACAAGGAACCTCTGAAACCTACGGAGCCTCAAAAACCTACTGAGACTCAAAAACCTATCGAACCTAAAAAACCTCCACAGCGGGTAACTGAGTCTGACAACCTAAACCTTTGCTACATCCTCACTATCGAAAACTCAGCACTGTACAAAACCAAGAGGTTTGACCTCCTTTCCAAATTGCCAACTGCTTCGAAAGCCCGGATTTAATCTAGAATTCCGATGCATAGAGGATGCTGCTTTCAAGGAAGAGCTCTCGGAAACCAAAATTTTGGCAAAGCCAGCCATAAACTTGCCTCAGTATCTGAGAAGGCCACTGTCTTGAATCCCTGACTGGATCTCGAACAGCGACCTTGAACTCCATTTACGGGAAACTTCCCTATCAGGATTTAAATTCGAAAGATACACTTGGAATGGAGCCGACATACCGGTCGGTAAACTCACACTGGACTTTAGAGCCGAGGCCAACACCCTCATCCGCTCTAGAATTTCTGCGGGTTTCAGCCATATCCGTTGCAAATGGCACAAGCCCCCAGTTAAAAGATGCTTCCGATGCAATCAGTTTTGGCATACGTCCCACAAATGCACGGAAAAATTTTCGATACCTCCTCTGCGGCGACAAACACAGACACCAAAACTGCCCGAAATCGAATCCCATACCCAATATCCCAGCTGCAAAAACTTGCATTAATTGCAAGAACACTGGCCACCTGGCGTGCTACGATGGATGTCCGTCTGCCAAAACCTCAACAGCAGCCTCAAGGGCTGCGAAGAACCCGCATGCTAAAAGCCCAGTCCGCTGGGTAAAAGCCAAAAGGCACTGAGTCGGTCTGGACAAAGTGGTCATCAACGACTCCGTCCAAAGCCGATTTCAGACATCGCCGGACTCCAGTCCCGACAACATCCCAAGTCAAACACTGATGATCATCCTAGTGTAAAGTTGACCGCTCAGCTGTCCTCCGTAAGAAGGCAGAAGCCCTCCGTGACAAAGCCCTGCCACAACGAGGTGCCTACTCGGAGCAGGACCTACACAACAGAGATGCCCTAATAGAATTCTTTCGCCTTTGTGTAGAAGCCCTGACTAAACTCGGAGTAGATATGGAAATGCTGCAAGAGCTCCTGCTAGAAGGGAGCAATTCAGCAACATAGTCTCCTTGAAAATCATTGCTGTGAATGCCCGATCTATTAAGAGACGGAATCACGGTATCGTTGAGATGATAAACAGCGGCTATTCTGACATTATTGTCGTCAACGAGTCAAAGCTCAAGGACAACCAGTCGTCGGTCACTGGACCTAAAATGGGGCACCTGCTCCACGCCAGGGACCGGTTCATGCATGTTCTATTCTTAAAAACTCCGAGTCCGTAACCTTACCATTATCGAGGACAAGTTATGTGATTTTCTTTCCCCCGAGGTGAAAACTGATTCCTTCTGGCTAAAAGTCGGAGACATATTCAAAAAATTTCCCCCTCTGCACCAGTTTGATCGATGATTTATTCTCAGGTACTGCTCATTATCTTCTCATTAGAGACCTAAACTCGAAGCAAACGGCGTTTGGCTGTCGGATGACCAATCAGGATTGTCGTACACTGAAAAAAGTCACTGACAAGTTTGATGTATTTGTCAGGATCTAAAATCCCGAACCACCATTCGCCTAACGGACCGGACGTGCTTAAGTATCTGCACTCACACTGTCGTTAACCTATGGAAGAACTCAAATCCTTGATGATTTTGGGAGCGACCATCTACCATTGAAGGTCAAAATTCACGTCGGTATTGAAAGGCAAAAACGCGAATTTAATCGGTTCTCTCTCTTTCAAAGATCAACTGGCCGCACTATAGAAGCTCTTAAATGCCTTTCTATGAGACAACATTAGCAAATTTACTACGACTCTGTCCTCGATATCAACTCTGCGAGTGATGGAATAATCAAATTTATGCACCACTATCTCATCTCCTACGCAACCAAGTACGTGCTGGCTACGCGGTGAAGACCAATCTGTGCGCAAAAGTGACGAGAAAAAGCGCTTGAGAAATAAACTCAGACGCTGTGTGGACCTCTTTGACCAGGCCACACTCAAGGAGATGATTTCTGAAATTAGTGAAAAAATAGATATCGATACAAAGCTGGACGCCGCCAGGAAATGGCAGAAGGCTTGTAAAAATCTTAACCACAAAAACCCAAACTTCTGAGACTGTTTTCACAAGGTGTCAAACCTCGCAGGAAAGTCCTCCCCGCTGAGGCTGCACAACCAATCTGGAATGCCTGAATCGCCGGTGAAGATTCCGAACATTTTCGCAAAATATTTGGCCGTAACCCAGGAGGCTCCTCAGGGGACGGGGCAATCCTCGATGTCAAAGCCACTGTTGTGATCATTGCTCGAAACTGGATCACCCAACTGAGGGTAAACTCACCTCGTTCGTCCAAAGAAAATGTACCTGGGCACGACAAGCTCCTAGGGCCTTCAAGGAGCTCCGAAGAACTACACAGGTCCTGGAGTGACTGTTCTCGAAGAGTTTAGATGGCTTGTCCAAAACATGGAAAAGTTCCGAAGTCTGGATGATCAAGAAATTGAAAAGCCGACAATCAAGCTAGTAGCTACCGTCCAATAAGCAGTATTCCAACATCTCAAGGTAACGGAAAATCATGGCAAAGAGCGTCGATTCTGTCGAGAGAAGAACGTTCTGCTCACGCAGCAAGGGGTTCCGCCCGGGATGAAGCTGCAGTGAGTGATTGTTCCTGACGGTGCAGTCCTTAATCTTGAGAGCAACGGAATCAAAGAAATTCTGTCTCTCGTATGCTTAGACATCTCGAAGGCTTTCGACGCGTTTGGTCCGAGACCTGCCGGAAGGAATCCAACTTGTAAATCACCTCTTTTATATGCAGATTAGTCCTCGTCCTTGACACATCAAAAGACGCAAAGACCTCGGAAAGAAGGCTTTCTACCTACAGACGTGATCAAGAGGAGTGTGTGCCAGCAAGCAGCTTCGTTAGCAATGAACAATCCGTTACATTGCAAATAAACACTAAAAAGTCACCAGCTTCAGAGTCTTGGGTCCCTAGCAGAAATGACCGCCCAGCTGCATAGTTAAATTGACGCTAACTTGGTTACTGTCTGCATTCAAGAAAATGAGAGCAAATTTCCTCGAGGCTCTCCGCCTATTAAGAAGCATGTATCTGGACCAAGGACATTCATCTTCGTGTTCTACGCAACCATCTTACCCAGCTTGTTGTACGGGTGGAAGCGTGGTTATACTCGAAAGATCTCGAGAAATAAACAGGCTTGACAGCCTGAAGCTAGCTTCAGCTTGACCCACGAGGCCCGGTCCCAAGCTGGACGGAGAAGGTCCCCGGAATACGACAGGTCATTGAGAAATCTATCCGATCTTCCGCAGACGATCTCAAGTGATGACCTGTTTATGATCGGGACCAGAAACGCCCAGTTGCTCCAGACAGCAATAGACGTCTTCAGAAGAGTTCGACTGCCTCGAGCAGTCGTTCGTTATCGGCGTAAAAAATTTTATTAATGAATCTAATGAATGGATAATAAATGGAAGAAATACTCCAAAGGCAGAAACACAAATTGCATGATTTATAATTGATAATGATTGTTTGAACTCTTTTTATGAACATGCTGCATCTCTCCAGAGATAGCATCCAACCAAGTAAATTTTTTGCTAAAATTCAATGTAAAAAGGTGAATATAATTTTGAATATAAAAAAATTAGAATCATGCCAAGATGTGCTTTAAACTATTAATTTATGATTTTAAAAAAAAATTCGACTTAGAGCATATTAACTTTTTTCTTGGGCACCATATATGTTCTCTCTGATGTTTTATGTGAAATTAGACCTTTTTTTATAAATATCAAATGAATTAAATCTTATTTCCATCTTAAATTGTTAGACAAGTCTACGTTCTTTCCAATTCTAGGCAGAAAAAAGCTGCTGATCTTCTTTTAACCAACTTTTTCGAGAGCAATAACTAAATTTGTTATCTTAGGCATCTTTAACGGGTCAATTGTATAGTTGCTTCAAAAGACAAAAATCTTAATAAGTACATCATATTAATAAAAGTTTGATTGACTTGGATTACTAATTAACTAATCATTAACCCTGTTTGTTTGGAGCCATAAATAATTTTGACATATATAGGAAATAATTGTTGTAATTAGAAATTCTAATTGTGAGAATACCATAAATATTTAAATGTTTAATAAATTATATTAGAATTTCATTTCACACCCAATGCATTACTATATTCCATTAATAAATCATCAATTTTTGATGTCTAAAAATATTAATAAAAATAAAAACCAATGAAGTTATAAGTTCAATTTTTTCCAACGTTTTTTTGATGTTAAAGACCAAAAAATGAGAATTAATTATCCAGGAGAAAGTTCCATGTGAATAACTTACTAATTTGTCTTTATCAAGGGTCAAAAAATGAACTCCTTTTTCATTTATCGATAAAATAAATTTTCAGGAATATACGAAATTTTACTTTGCTAATAAAAAATTACATTTTTAATTTCAAACCGTAACTCGAAAAAATGCTGAACCAAAAAATTCATGCGTAGACATATATTTTAGAAGCTCTAAAGAAGCTTCGTAACAACTGATATTTAAATTTGAAAAATAATTATCAATGACTCCCTTGGCTTAAAAATTCCAAATTACCTGAAAACTTTCGCTGTTTATTTGTAAAAATTGGGAAGGATAAATTTGATCGACATATTTTCTACAGTAAAATAAATATTTTTACTGTAATTGGAATGTGTTATTGATAGATTTCCCCTTCATTCTAAGAATAAGTGCAGCCAATCTATGTGCTGTAGATTTAGAACATCGGTGGAATCCTTGCAAGTATTTATTTAGTTCCTGTGGAAGAACAATTTTGATATCTCCAACTGGATCTGCCCCCAAATGATAATCCAGCCATATTTTCCGAAGAAAAAATATTTGGTACTGCCCAGATGAACCCGAGCAATGAGCGCCCAAAAAATCAAAAATAATCTCATTTGAAGGAATATTTAAAACTAATTTATTTTATAACATGATAAAATACCTTCGTCATTAAACCTAATATACAAGCTGTAGCCAACAGCTGATTTGAGTCCGATACGGCGTACAATTGTATAAACAAGATCGTCTGCTTCAGTAGAGGACTTAATTTCGACAATCTAGAAATATGATTTTATCAGTAAAACCTCTGCTGTATCATCTGGAAGCCAAATTTTGTGATAAATTTGTGTTTTTCCACCTTTTATGGCCATTACTTCAACATAAGTTGGTGGAAATTTTCGAATTCTTTTATCATAAATTATCATTTAAAAATACTTTGAAATTTCTTTAATTTTTTTAACTACTGGAGAAGCAAATTGGTGTTGAGTCTCAATTATGGTGGAAATAATTTTAGTTATTAAGTTTTTTGAGGGTGGGAAAAGTCCACTTAGTAACCAAAGTAATTCCCATGAATGTTTTTGACGAATTTTATTCTCTTTTTGAGTAATTTTATCGACAATTTGAATATAAATTTCATCTCTTAAAGATATGCATCGTAATGGTTTGATAAATATTTCTTTAGCAAGTTTATATGCTGATTTAATGTCGAATTCTGACAATAGATATTCCTCAATATTTTTAAGACAATTTTGTATTGAATCATAATTTTTTTCAGATAGATTTTCGTCATATTTAACTAGAGTTGAAATTGAATTTTTAATTGTAAACTTATCTGTAGAGAAACTTAAAATATTGTCCCAAAACTAAAAAATAAAATCATCAAATACCAATACAGGATCATCAACTTCTTCCAGAAAAGCTAAAACATTGATGTATTTCAAATTTAGCTTTCCTTTTTGTCCTGTTCTAAGATTTAACCCGTAGACTATTTCTTGTTTTGTTATATCATCTCCTCGTATATCCATTTTGATAATGTCCCCGTACTTCCCTACTAAATCTAGGCTGTAAATGATTTCTGTTTTAATCAACCAGCGTCATTTAAAGACGAATTTCTAATAAAAGTTGCATGAAAGGATCGAGCAATCATTCCTTTGTAAATATAATCAATTGAATCGAAGATTTGATAGCCTACAGGAGAAACAAACTCAATTTTTTGAGAATTATATGTTTGAAGGCAACAACACTCATGTGGAACTTTTTTAGCTCTAACAAATGATAACAAATAATTAAAACCTTGTTTTAATAATATCTTTAATTATATGATAAGGAATCTCCAATATTATGTCATTAAATTCGTCACATACACACAATTTTAGAGAATTTACAGTCAAAAGTACATTCTTTCGGACATTATTGTCGGTTATTAATTCTAAGCATTCAAAATGGCGTGAAAAAAGAAATGGATATTTTTGACGAGCCAATTCGACTGTGAATTGTTTTAATTTCTATTTTTCTACTATTTTAAAATTGTAACCTTATTTTTCCACATATTTTCAAATTTATTTTGGTTTGATTTATAATAATCCGTAATTTTTTGTTCCAAACTGTCGGTCTGCCCTTTTTCCCGAGTTGACCCAAAAAGACTATAAATATGTTCTCTTAATTGTATTTTATCAAAAGATGAATGAGTCAAAAAATAATCATTTGAAGCAATCTGAACAACGTCGATTTCCTAAATAATTATATTTCAAATAAAAAACAGCAAAATGAGAATTCTTGCGATTTGTCAAGTCTCTTATAATTTGTGCATATGCAATGTCTAAGGCCATTGCATCTGAATTTGTCGTCTCCCAAGGATAGAATAGTTCTTTTTGAAAGACAAGATACCAATCGGGTGACTGAATGTCTATCCCTCTTTCACAAGCCAATATTTCACAACGGCAAATTGCATCGAATACAAATTCATTGCAGCAGCCCAACGAGGAGGACTATATAGCAAATAAGAAATATTAACTTACATCATCGATACAATAAATAAACAAGGAAAAGGTTTCGGTAGATTTAAGTTTTAGAATTTTACTTATTTTCGTGCAAATTTCTTCAGAAGTTGACAACAAATCCGTTGTTATATTTAAAGGATCTCTTCCTGGAACTTGTATTTTTAGAACAGGCAAAGTAAAGTTTTCTGTTGCCTAATTGAAACTCAATTTACAAATTATGCGAAACCATCAATTCAACGTTAGATGGAGGGAAAATACGTAATACATAAGAAGGACATCGAATCAATCTCTGTTGGCAAAAAAGTGCCATTTTATGCAAACAAGTCTCCAAAAAATCTCTAAACTTTGATTTTATAATGAATTATTTAAACATCATCTGGTGGATTGAACAAACTGCAAACGAGAGCAGCAACAGTCCAACATTTTTTTGACATTTCTGTTGTAAAATTTTTTAGTTTTAATAAAAACATAATTTGTGCATATAAAATAATTCTAAACAATATAAGATTAGCAAATACGATTGTCAACCTTAGTTCCCGCCTTAGAAGACAATTGCAAATTAAAAATTGAACCTTTTCTAAATCAGACGAGGGACGATTTATAAAATTTATTTTCCTCTTGGAATTATTATCGCAAAGAAAATCTCCATTAATTTCTCGGGTCACATGGCTATTAAACTTTTAAAATTTTGTTTAAAAGTTATTTACCCGTTTTCCTTTCAAAAGACTGATTACTTCGGGTCTTTTTCAATGCCCACAAATCTCAACAAAACTTTCCAAATTTCCAAGGCAATCTAAAAATGTATTTTATAAATATGTACACGACAGTTTTCCTCCGTAAGGTCATTTAATAACAAGTCCAAATCAGTTGGTAATTTCTTTCCAAAGCTTTGGCAAAATTCTTTAGAGTTTGAAAAAATTTTCTGAGTTCTCAAAGTTCGATTCTGTAATTTATAAAAGCAAAGACAACATAATGTCGTGATTTAAACATCATTCGAATAACATTTTGCAGCTTTGTTGTTGTTTCAGCGAGTTTCGAATTTTTCTAAATCATCTAAATTAATGAAACTTTCAATGAAAAAAATTCGCTTTGTTTTAAAACTGAACGTATAACCGACTGAATTGTTGTAATTGACATAATTTTTTTATCAGTTAACCGCCGATATAAAGCAGCTCGGAAAAGCAGAAATTTAATTGTATTTTGGAGAAAAATTAAACTTTTTCCAATTTTTTCAAAATACGCCTTTCCTATAATTCCACGTACGCTGCTTTGAAGGCAAATTACATAATCAACGATTCTCCGATCTCGTTCTTTTTCAAGAAATTTATAATCGATTTCCTAAAAACAAGTAAAATTTATTAAACTCTGAGAAATATTTTATTCGTGCCAATTTGAAAATTTTTTCCGGCCAAAAACGTATTACAAAATTTATGAACAAGTTCTCGCTTTTCTGAACACGAAAGACATTCAAATTGAGCATAATTGGACGAATTGGTGAATAAAATACCAAAACGAGAAACAAATTTTGAAAAATGTTGTCGAATTGGATAACCTAGTTTACGGATTGCAATTGTCTCCAGCATTCCCGAATATCTGAGTTGACGTAAACACAATTGACGGGAAAAATTCTAAAATCATTACGAAATTAATTCTACATTTGGCATTTTTTCTTCATTTGGTTTAATACAACGGACATAAAATGGTTCGGCTTTACTTAGCATAAGAATGAGTGTATCTAACGACTCTTTGAATTGTTTCCCAATGCAATGAGGCCTTTTTTTGTCTTCAAGCTTAAAGAGGTAAATAAAACGAACAAACTAGGTTAATCTCTTCGCGGAAAATAAAACGAAGAAAGTCATTTTTAGATGTCGCCAAAACTTCTGTCACGTAACGGCTAAATGAATCTCGATTTTTTTCCAGAAAATCTAAATTATTTATTAATATTTGTACTATTTGTTTCATAAATAATTACTCCGGCAAAATGTTTTATGGCAAAGAATTTATCGGCCTCTGATTTTGATTGAATATAAACAGATGAGTATTTATGTTGAATGTTCATTTTTTGTAAGAGAGAATTGTCGGTTCCCTAAAATCAAATATTTTCAAAACCTGAGGAAATATGCTTTCTTCGTTTATTAGATCAAATATGTTTAATTTTCTTTCAGCTAACAAATCGAGGACAATTTGGTTATCGATAAAATCAATTTTACTCCAATCAATTTGCTCCAGTGCGTATTCCGACTGTTCTAACTTAAAAACGTGGTTTAGAAAAAATTGATGAAGTTTTTCGTTTGCGTAGTTTATGCACAATTGTTCAAAACTACAAGAATAAATTTTAATCTTCCCAAAAACAATAAAATAATTCAGATATACAAGATATATAAGCTACCTGTTGGATTCAAAACATTCAAATCCGTATATATCAAGGATTCCAATAGAATTCAAAGAAAAGGATACTCGTTGTTTCATGTTATTTTTTAAAGTTTGATTTACTGCCTCAATGAGATAGTCAAAAATGCGATAATGAATTCTTTTAGCAAGTGCATCACGCACATTTATAGCAGAACTTACTGACAACTGGGAAACAACTGTTTCCGAACAAGCAGCCCTTATTTTTCCTTTAGTAAGTGAATTTTCTAACATTTCAATAGATTCGATCTATAATAAAATATATTAAATTAACACCTTCAATAACTCAGCAACTTTTGTTAAAGCACAAGTGTTCTTTATTTTTGTCGAAGACGTTTCTTAGTTTTAACACGTTTTATCAGTTATACCACAGAATTTAATTTGTCCAATATGCAGAATTGCAGCTAATAGATTAATAATGTCGTGTGTTTTGTCATTTATTCCAAGTGAGCTCATAGTTGATAAAATCGAAGCATAATCTAAAGCGTATTTTTCTGGATCTGACACGCCCTTTTAGTAAAATATTTAAAAATTTAACTTGGTTCATTAAATAATCATAATCTTCCGGATTTTTGAGTGAAAGTTTAGATTTTTCTAATTCATTCATTCCATATAACATGTTGTAAAAAATATGATAGGAACTTTCCCCGTATGCCTAATGAAAAATATAGTTTTAGAACAAAATATTTTTTAACTATTTAGGATATGGTTACAAATTGAAAAATTAATTTAACCTGAAAGCAAACTCGACATTTCTCGAGTAGGTAGTGGAAAATTTGAGCGGATTTTATGGCTCCATCTGAATCGTATAAGATCTGGATATATTTTCCGAACCTTGAAGAATTGTCATTTCTAATAGTTTTTGAGTTTCCAAATGCTTTAAGTCGATATCGATTTAATACCTTCTATAAGTGGGCTAGCCATTAATAAATGTTGTTCAATAGCCGATTTCTGATTACTTAAATAAGCCAAAAATTGGATAATCAATTTTGTAGATTCAGTTTTTCCAGAACCCGACTCGCCACTAAAATTCCAGAATACCTTCCACCTTATAATTAAACATTGATGTCCTAAATGATTTTGAATGTTCGTATAAGCAGAATTTGCCAATGCAAATAAATGTGGTTTTTCGTCACCAATTATTTTTCCTTTATATTTTTTCATAAAGTCTTCTTGGTAGATTGGAAGAACCTGATAAGGATTAACAGCAACTAGAATAGTTCCTGTATATGTCTAGACTTTATAATGTTGTAAATATACGTAGATCACGTTTTTTTTGTAGCGAACTTGGAGATTGCGAAGGACTGAAGCCTCCGACATTTCTTCCAGTAAAATCATATCATCGAAATCTTCTTCTGTGCTCATAGGAATTAAATTGCTGAATTCTGAAATCCAGTAATCCTAATTTATTGAATTCTATAATATTGAACGTTTCCGTCATCATCTAAAACTTGGACACGAGATTTTTCGACTTTTAGAATTTTGCCTCCTATAGGGATTGCAGCCTTCATTGATTTGTTTGGTAAAATAAAAACGGCGTCTCCCTATAAGTTAATTTGAAAAAATGATACTGGTCTAATTTGAGCCATTTTGCAATTCTAAAATTTAGTTATCGTTCTTATAAATAATAAACCGTTAGCAACAATTGATTTTCTATTGCTTGGATATTAATTTAAAAAATTTAAATTTATATTTAATTGGATTTTTGAATCAATGTATATCTTTTAAATTTCTGCAATCATATATCATTTTAAATTTAGTAAATAATTACATTTAGTACTCGGTTGCCTTGTAGTCTTTTGTCTTGAATCAATTATAGATTTAATGTTAGCAATTATTATAACCACTTATGATAAAATAAAAGCACATCTTTGTTTTATAACCACGATATTCAATATAATTTATCAATTATTAGCATCACTTGTTTTGTGAATACAGAAAATTTACAAACTTAATTTAAGTTATTTTTTATTTAAAAAATGCGGAGGTGCCACTTTCTCTCAATAATTTATTAGTTGTAAAAACATTCTGGGCATCTAAATGAAATTGTTTTTTACAGTAGAATATTAAAGTTTTTGTAATATTTTTTATAAAGACCAGTTATTTGTTGACTATTTCTAAAATATAGTCTGTTTGAGGTAACATTTTTTGATTTAAAAAATCAAAATGATTATTTTAAAATGGTTTTATAGATTTATATTTTAAAAAAAAACATGATTGCATCAAAAAAGATCCAACACTGATTTTTACGGAAAGAGATATCTGATGTGTTTTTCCTTGATCATTCTGAAAGCTTATTACTTAATTAAGTTTATAGTTTAAAAATACGGTACTTTTGCATTTCATGCATCACGAAATAAGGCTCTAAATAAATTAATGATTTTTGAATAATAGATTATCTAAAATTCAAAAAATGACATGCCGATTCTGTAAATATTATTATACATTATTTTAAGTCAAATTTGTGGGCATGAGTGACACAGTTGTAATGGAAAATACACAGTTGTAATGGTCTGAAATAAAGTCTGTTTCCTTTCTTTAGGAGGATGAAATCTTCCTGAAAGAAGAAAAATGTTCTAAAAGACATTCGATGACCCTTCAGCGAGAGAATACAACATGTGTAAAAGCGAGTGTCGAACTTATAGTTCTGTTAGAAACGATATAATAATAGAAAACTTCATTTTAGGTACTTGACTCGAAGGCATTAAATATTCCAAGTTATTTTTTAGAATTTTTATAGAGAAGGCAAGTGAGCCATTTGGACAACTCTTTTGATTGTTGATAGATGCGATTGTTCGATTTTGTCCACCGAACATTATACAGCGTAGAAAAAACTAACTTGATTTTTCAATAATAACTTTTTCCGCCAAGGAACTGATTATAAGCATCTATATGAAGCCCATAACGGTTTCTTTTTAGGTAGGGGGTCGTTAATAGCTCAGCTTTGACTTTGTCGGTATCTTTTTAACACCAATAAGTCGTTAAAATTTAGCACTAAGTCTAATATTCAAAAATATGTCATTAATTTATTTCGGGCCTTATTTCGTGAAGCATTAAATGCACAAGTATCGTATTTTTAAACTATAAACTTAAATTATTATAAAGAAGATTGAACCTCGTCGTATTTCTTATTGAAATCAAAGTTCTTTTCGAGTTGATATTAACGACCCATTTATTTTGTGAAACAATGTATCAGATTAAAAATTATTTAGAACTTTAACAATGAAAATAAAAAAAGTCCACGAGGAAAGACGACCTCGATCTGCGAACTATTTAAGTATTCTATAATTGATAATAAATCTTAATAATAAAATGGTGTGTGTCTGTCTGTGTGTGCACCAATTTCAAATTTGCAAAATACAGATAAATTGTCTAAATCCTTTCCTGTTATAATTCTCCAATAATAAGGAATAAGGCTAAAATGACGAGGTCTTCTAAAAATCTTTTACCACAAAAACAAACTTATCAAGAATAACTTCAATGATGAGGTCCTTAAAACCTTCCCACCAAAAAAATTAAAAAAATATTTTCTGCATTTTTATCCTTCGTTGCTAATTAAATACTTATTAACACTTTTACATAAGAGAAATTATAATTGACCTGTAAGACTGAAATTAGCAGATCGCACGACCTTGAATATAGTGCAATTAACATATTTAAAATAAATTTTAACAGTTATAACAACATTAGCACAATCATTATCACAATTGACCTACAATTGACAGCGAAATTAGATGAATTTTTGTTAAAATATTAACTATTTATTTAAGTTTTTGGTGAGTGTTTTTCCATGTACAGCTGTATCTGGGATGCTCAAGATTAGGCAGAAAAGAAAATTTATTCATATATTGCCAAGAAAGACGGACGACAAATATCTTTTATCAACAGGCGTTATAAGGTTACATCAAACCAAATCATTTAATATATCTACATAAACTTATAGTTGTTGTATGAAACAGGCGCTCCGCAGGAGCTAGGTCGCGGTAAGCGAAGCGAGCTGCCGAGCTAGTTTAATTTAAAATTATAAAATTTATAAATTTCCCGTTATTGTTCGCGTTATGGTTATTGCTGATAAGGAAGGTCAGTATATATCTCACTTAGTCCAATAGAACTTGCCAGAATTGACCGAGAACTTATTAATGGAGAGTCTTCAGACGTGGTTCCCCAACCAAACGAGAAAGAGGCTTCTGCTGTGGTGGAGAAAAAGGAAGAGGTTACCGTCGAGGTCAAACCAGAAGAGCCAAAGAGTATTTTGTGTGGTTGATGGATCGTAGAGCCCAAGAGAGTGCGTTATTCAATGAAAGACATGATACACCTGAAGCCGGAAGAATCAGAAGAATCCAAATTAAATTACGAAAAAGAAGCCGTAGATAATTAAAATTGACAATTTAGAAATCACTTGATTCGGTGTACCGGCCGACTCCTAGTAACTACGAGGAGTGTGTTTCGGAGTGGGAGGAAGAATTCGGAGATTTGTTTTCAGACTACGTGGAGTGTGGGGAAGAATTCGGAGATTTGTTTCTAGACGATTTGATCGATTATGATGATCATTTTTCCTTTTAATAAATTTGAATGAAAAAATACAAAATTTATAAAGAAAAAATCACATAATTTTTAGGTATATCCTGAAAAACGTTTAATATTTCTAAAATTATATTCGTGCGAGCAATTTATTCGAAATTATAAATCGATATTAATTGAATTCTAATTCATTTCCTTGCATAATTTTAATTGGGTGGCTGGTTTGTGTCAATGTCAGACTCTGAAGATTATAAAGTAGTGATAATGGGATCAGGAAGTGTTGGAAAAAGTGCAATTGTTAGTTATATATCGAATAATTATAATTTAATGATTTCAAAATCTAATGTCAATTTAGACTCAGAGATTTGTAAATAACGCATTTTACGAGATCTATGAGCCCACAATACTAGACACGTTCAGTAAAACGATCGGTTTCCAAATTTTCTAAAATAAGCATTTAGAAGTGAAAGGGAAAGACATAAACATTGAGGTGATGGATACCGCGGGAACCGAACAATTCATGACAATGTCACAATATTACATGAGCAGCGGAAACGGTTTTATAGTCGTATTCAGTTATCTTGACTTACAATCACTCGAATTTGCAAATAAAATAATTAAAGATATTAAATCAGCTCGAGGAACGGATGATGTATGTCAGTAATCGATAATTCTAAGGTTCCAATTATCCTTGTTGGCAATAAAAAAGATATCACTGATGGAATTAAAGTAACAAAAGCACAAATTGATTCCATTTTATCTGAGGAAAAATGCTCGTTTTTGTCTACTTCTGCAAAAACTGGGGAAAACGTCAATAAAGTGAGTTTTAGTTAGATTTTTAATTAAGATAGATTTTTGAACAAGTTGTGCTTCTAGGTAAAGATCCGAAGAAAAAAAAAGGAAAATGCAAAATTATTTAAATATCAATTGATGTTTTAATACTTATTAGTGTCCGTTTTTTTCCTGAATTTTATTATTATTTTTATTTATGTTGAAACATTACTTATTGGGTCGAGAACTCAAAATACTTTTAAAAATGATCTTATTTTTTTAATTTAAAAAAGTAGTCTTGTTTTTTAGGGAACTCTTTTGGAAAGTTTTGTTATTTAATATATGATTTTTTTATTTTTTAACTATTGAATATAATTTATGATAAATATATTTAAAAATTGATATTTCAACGTGATAATGTTTGATGTTGTAGTGGTTGATACAAATGGATTTATAAAAAATGTTCAATTTCAAGTAATAATTACTTAAAATCAATTATTTTACCAGAATCTAGCTCATAAAATATATACAATCGAAGAAGTGATAGGCGAAATCAAGGATCTCGAAACTCGTCGAAGATTAAAAACAATCCCTTACAAACTTAATTTCAAAGAACCATGCTCAGATTCGATATCTTTTGGTACTTCTTAAACCACAACTTAGTCCAAAAATTCATAAAACTCTCAGGAGACAACCGCAGCCTATCCTCTGTCGATATTAAGCTCATTTCCCTCGTCCATCACCTCGATGTGGAAGAACATGGCGGATCCTCACATTTGCGGTCAAAACCCGGAAACAAAGTATCCCCAATTTTGCTAAAACTGACAGAAAATTGTAATTGGCGGGAAAAATGAAGGAGGAAATGAAGACGAGTGGATAACCTCAGAGAATTTTTCTAGTTTTTTTAACGAGGATTCTGCAGAAGAGAATCCTCGGGTGGTGTGTTTCTCTACTGATTTTGCAATACAAAATGTTCTCATACAAATGGGCCTTTCGGTCATTTCTTCGGAGGGGATGTTGATTAAAACTCCACGTTCTTACGTCCTTCGATGTTTTCTCTGCGAACAGTTTTTATTTTGATATTTTGTTTAGAATTGTGACGAATAATACAAAAATATTTTGTCCTTCGTGTGGACATAAGACATTGCGCAAGACGACGGCACAAGTTGAGGCGGACGGGACACTTTCGCTATTTTTTGCGAAAAATAAACATTTTTCTCTTGCCAAATACAAAGTTTTGTATTTTTTTCTATTTTAGAAAGAGGTTGCAAGACCAAAGGGAGGGAAACATGGACAAGATCCAGTCGTAATGGAACATCAGCGAATTCCTCATCAATTTGTACCAAAAAAGTATTCAAAGAAATGCAATTTGTTGGATTTGGAATTTGTAGATAGTTCCGAACCATTTTCCAAGAGAGATCTAAGCAGCCGTGCACACGTTGTGCGAGCTCGAAATATGCCCCTCTAATTGTTTTCCAATAAAATATATACTTTATTTGTATATAAGACCGAGGCCTTCTGAAAGAGAGAAACAACACTTTACTGATATCTTAAAGGCGTAGAGATAAAAGTTATTGAGATAGGCGTTTTTCTGGGATAGTTCGAACAAGAGAGTAAAGAATTAGTTTTTAATATTCATTTGAATATCACTGTCACATTAACGAGAAACTTTTTGTACCTGGTATCCTCAAGATGTTGTTGAGCAGTTTATATTGGGGGAAATTTTCAGTATTATGCACACAAAAGATATGGCAACGATTTGAATCAACGGTTTTGTATAAATGCTGACATATTTTTATAATAATAATTAAGAACTTTCACTATTTCTTCTGTGAATCGTGAAGTCTCATTTTGTTACTTTGTATCATATCTTTATAGCAAAAATAGGAACTTTCAATTTTTTACAATTTGTTCAATACTTGACTTTTTTCCGCATGTCTTTTTCTTTAATTTTCAAAATTTAGCGCAAAACAGAAAAAAGTCGAGTTCGTTAACGAAATTGCGGACTTGATGCTTATAAATTAAAATTTGTATTCATAATTGTTTCATTTTTAAGCAAGCGAGTTTAAAAAATAAATTATTTAAATTGTTTATTTTTGCTGGTGTTAATGCTTTAGTTTGTAATTTTATTAAAATGTTCCTCCACGTCGTTAAAATAAATTTTAAAAACTTCGTTCAGGAGATCGGTTTTTTGAAACTGATATCACTTGCAATTGTATGCTCAAACTTTTCTTCATTCGCGTCAGCCTCTCGCCTATCGAAATAGCTGGCTTTCTTTATTTTATTTATTTTGTTTTTTTCTTCCGGAAAATAAATTACATAAATTTTACAAAAATTCTTAAAGTGGTCCAGATTTTTCTGTATTTCTAAAAATTTTTAAATAATTAAAAAAGATTTTTATTATGTGACATGGTTTGCGTTACACCTATGGGCCGCGTGATACCTGACGTGACCTTGAAGCTTAACTTAATGTCAATATTGTAATTAATATTAAACTTCAAAGAATAATAACTTGTTAATTATTTTTTAAGTCTGGACATTGGCACAATCGAAATTTCGCTCATCGAATTTTTTATCTATTAAATTTAAATGTTTAAACTACCTCAACGCGATTGTTTGATAAAATACTGATAATTTCTGCAGATGGATAATATGGAGATTCAAACTTATCCAGTCGCAACGAAGGATTGTTCCAAAGTCTTTTTAACTCGAACCTAAACATTAATTTTTATGCATACTTTATCACCAACACTAAATTCATACTTACTATTGTAAACATTCATTTTTCTGTTCATCGCTTTGTAATAATTAGAATTAGGATCAATGAGGTTGATTTCGAACTGAAATCTTTTCGGACTTGTAAACGAATAATTACAATCATCTACATATAGAAATTCAAATTACATGAATTTTCAATTAAACTCGGACAATTGTTTGCATCATCGACTTGATCAGGACTCAACAAATCATTACTTCAATTATCTAAGAAATAATTTTATAATTACAACCATAAAATATTGTATTTATTCCACTTATTCCCCGGTATCTTTCAAAAGAGCTCTCATTAGAAGATGAGTGGACAGAAATGTTATAACTGTACACTGCATTTTCTAATTTTTTCAGGCACTTTTTATTATCATTGTCGATCATTTTTGCCATTTTTCTTGTAATTGACTGGTTGAAGCGTTCGACAATCCCTTGTGAGCGGGGATTGTTTGGCCTTCCGTGAATTCGTTTGATATTGAATTCCTCACATAGATTGGTCATTTCACGATTCTTGAATTCAGTCCCATTATCGGACTGAAGAAATTGACACGGACCATTTAAGAAAAATAATGATCTGAGGTTTTCACAAACTTCATTTGAGGACTTAGTGTAGAGCGGCCTCGCAAATGCAAATCTATAAAAATTGTTGAAAAAACTAACCTGCTATATACGTCAATGACCGTTAAAATCCATTTAAAATTTTTATTTATAGTAGAAAAACTTTTCAGATCTATAAGATCTATCTGAAATCTTTCATTTGGGCAAGTGCAAAGACATGGCTATTTATATCTCCAATCTAGGATTTAAAAAAGTTAAAACTTTTAAGGGTCGCGCAAATTTACAAATTTCACAGTTTCGAATGACTTTTCGAATAATCTCATTTTTAACTGTGAAATATCGTTGTCGACATTCATATTCAATTTTGTTAACTCCTCCATGCGAGAAGTCATGCAAACTTTTAGCAACGATCTCCATTTCGGGTTCATTGTCTAGACAAATCACTAGCTTGTGATCTGAATTCTCACATTTAAGATACAATCTATACATTTACAATTTGTATGATACCTTTCATTAATTACAGTAAAATTTTCAATTTTCTTAACTAGTCTATATTTTTTTTGCTTGTAAGATGTTCATGAAATTTATCCTGTAAAGCATCTTTTAAAATTTGATATTCCAAACTATTCTTTACATAACCTTTGTACGAGGACATTGCTGCAAAATATACTTGCACGCTAGAAATAACTCAAGAAATTTAGGTTTTCCACCAAAAAAATCAATTTCTGATAATTAAATTCCTACAAATATAATTTTTTGTCAAAATGAGAGAGTCTTTAGCTAATTTAGTAAATTATTAAATGATAAGAATGAGTCGCGGTCTAATTAAAAGATTTATAATTTAATCCCATCAATGTCATAATTGCACATTTCAAGGTCACGTCAGGTATCACGCGGCCCATAGGTATCGCGCAGCCCATGTCACATATTAAACGTGAATTAAAGGATTATTCAATTACCCTTCATGGAATTAACAAATAGTTATTAACTAACTAAATTTCCGGCCTCGTAAATGGAAACACAGTTTCCACGTACTATGGCCAAGGAAATCCTTTCGAAAAGCCACTTGGACTCGCGTGGGTCTCCCCGTTTATGGGAGATCATGCGGCCAAGCTTTTTTAGAAAGGAAAGAGACTTTTCGCCGATGACGCCGGAAGTCTCGATTATTTAATTTAAATCAAAAGAATAATTAATTTTCTATTCAATTGCTTTTAGGGTTTCTCCTACTGTTTTTTTCAGTCCTGGCAATCCAGACATAATTTAGCATATATTTTTTCTTGTAATTTTTTCCTATTGAATCCTGATCATCAATAATAGTTCTCGTCATTTTATAATATTCCATATTGATGGATGACGATATCCCGTCAAATTATATAATTTATTGTTTCATTCTTCACAATAGTTGTTTGCTCTTTCGTCATTATTGAGCGTGGCTTCATACACATTCCATAAAATTAAAGGTAACAATGTAGGAATGTGCTGTATTCTAACAGCTAAAGGCTTTTCTTGATTATTTAAGCAACAATAATAATCAAGAAAATATGTTCGATCAAAATAATCTACTATATATTTTAAATCTGGAGCATCTTCTGGTATATCTTGAATAGGCAAAAACGCAAGAGCGTCTATTATAGCGAATTAATATTTTCTTTATATTCTTTTGCTAAATGCAATTCTTGAACTTTTCTCCAACTTGACTGCCTTAGATGATAATAACATCCTCTCATATGTATTCCTTTCGCAAATACTGCAAGGACAGCTCGAAATACCGAATCTTAGAAGTCTGCCATAATAGTTTTAAGACAAAATTCCAAATTCAAATTATGAATTATATTTTGAATAGTCTCAAAAAAGTCTTCGTATATCTTTCTTGATTTAGTTTGGAATTTGCCAATAACGTTAAATTAGTATTGGTACTAAATATTAAAATTCTATCGTTTTTTCTATGATTATCACAACTTTATTTGAGTTTCGTCCAATTCGTCATTGTGAGAGATTCCTTCTTGAAGAAACTTAAAGTTATGATCTGTTCGTAAGTTTACTCTGCATTTTTGTGGAGATTTTTTAATAAAACAAAAAATTATATAAATTTTTGTGGTCGAGGGCATTGTATACATATAACCTTTGAAACAATTTTTTTTCCTCCTTTGTTAGATGATAATATCTTTATTGTGTAACTTATTTTTGCGGTATTCATAATATTTAAGATAAATAGTCCGTTAACATAATATAAAAACTTTTAACATAAAAACATTTCCAGATAGGCCTTGAAATTGATTACAAGTCACTTTTATTATTACCTTGAAATTCTTAAACATGGAAAATAACCACATTAGAACAATGATTAATTGTATTAGTTATGGTAAGTGCTAATTTTGAAAATCAGGATTCGCCAGTGGCCGCACCGCGGATAGCAAGCGAGTTACCTCTCAAGATTGCTATCGATTCTTAAACTGATTTAGGAAAAGCGATTATTTCAAAACGGAAAAAAGTCAAGTTCATTAACCAAATTATGGACTTTTTGTTTTGCGTTGACATTCGAAAATTTATAGGGAAAAAAATTCAAAAATAGAAAAAAGATATGCAGGAAAAAAGTCAAGTTTGAAAAAATTCAATGATTTTTTCCCATTGAAGAAATTAACCGCGATAAAGATTAATTCAAAATAATTTATGTCAAAAAATTGAAAGAATGATTAATTTTAAATTGTAGATAATATGTGACCTGAATTGTTTCTGACGGCATGACCTTGATAGTTAGTCATCCTGTCAAAAATATCTCAATAACCTTTAGAACTTGACACAAGTTATAAGATTTAAACAATTTTAACGAATTCAGTATTTTAAAATATTTAATTATGATAATTTAAAGCTGATTTCGATATTGATAATCAAAAACAGATTCTTTACGTAAGAATAAGTTTTTTAATTTCTTATAAACATTTCATCAAGCATATTGAACATGGAAGCATATTTATTCATAATACCTCGAGAAAAGTATCCAAAAGGATTCCATTAAAACATTGCCTAAAATCAAGAAAATTACACCTGTAAAACAAAAATTAAAAAAAATAAAATTTTCATCTTAAAATTAAGCATTATTTTTAAATATTAGTTTTTTATTTGAGTAAAAATTAAGGAATTTTTAGGTAAATCGATAACAATATTGTATTTTTTAAATTATAATTGATTAAACAACCACGACAACCGACATTTTTAATACGTTTTGTTGCGTTTGCTTTATCAATTTTCACAGTGTGCGGCAATCAAGAACCTCCTTAGATGCTCAGACATAAGTTGACTGACAACAGAGAATTCTATTCCCAAAATTCTTATTGGAACGAATGTGTGGGAAACCAAGGATATCGGCAAGAGAATGTGCTTGAACTTGAACAAAAATATCGCTTAATTTCATCTAACCAAGAACTAAGAAGATCTTTAAGATACTCTGCTAAAATGAAAAGACTTTTTCGTGAAAATAAAACAAGTTAATTTATAAATAACTCGATTTTATATCAGAAAGTCCCGATGGCGTGGAAAACTACGAATATCCAGAAAATAAGGTTACCTACACGGATTTATGTAATGGAAAATTGATCACTAAAAATATTGGTTTAATCAAGACTTTGAAATATTTTATAGACTATTTTTCCGTATCCGAATGGATAAAGGCAGTTGAAGATGTTATTAAGAATGATGGAAAAGATTATTTAGATAAAATAAAGAAATTTTTTGAGCAAAAGAATGTCAAATCATCAATAGATTTACATAGTAGATTGCTGAATGTAAGTCTTTATTTTATAATTTAGTTGAATAACATGAGACCAGAACGCTTAAAAATATTAACTAACATTGGAGAGACAGTTTCCGGCGTAGATCGTATACTTGATCATAGATCCGAGTTAAAATCAGATCTACTAGTAAACGATATGAAAGAATTGATTTTGCTAATAAATAATATACATATGAAAGTATTTAATGCTAAATTTACTTAGAATATATTTGAAATTTTGTCTACAATGTCGGATATGTTTGAGGGCGCGAATGCAGAAGAAAGTAGTGCAAGTCCTCTCAGAGTCATATCATTACGGAAGGACGGAGATATAATGGTATTTTGCAAAACTATATTCTTTAAGGGAATGACGATTGAAAATGAAATGGGGTCTATTTTTGTAAGTAGAATTGTTTCAGGGGGTCAAGTCGATCAGTCGGGTAGAAATTAATCGAAATTTTATTTTAAGGGATGTTGCGAGTGAGAGACGAGTTGATATCAATAAATGGAAAGTCTCTATCAGGAATATCTGTAGATGAAGCTCAACTTTTATTAGTTGTTTTATAATTCAAAAATTTTAGCGTCGGGAAAGGGGAAATCTTAATTTGGTAGTAATGCAGGGAAATCGGGGAAAGTTTAATATGGAATGGACGGATCCCTCACAAGTTGTACAAAAAATGAGAATTTTAGTTGTATTTGAGAACATTGTTTACTTACAACGCAGAAGACGACGAAGATATCCCATGTGCTGAACTTGGAATTTCTTTTAACAAGAGGACAATACTTGCAGTAATAGATACGTCTGACAAACATTGGTGGCAAGTTCAACAAGAAGATGATAACGGGGATTGTACAATTGGAATAATTCCAAGTCCTGAAATGCAGCAATAGTATAGCATTTAATTCTATTTAAGTCGTGAAAGAGAAAAGAAACGAAAAGAGATTCAAAACAAGAAAAAATTTTTTTTTAAAAATTCAAAGATGAGTGAATTAGGTATACTGATTTGTATATTTTCAAAGAGATATTACCTTCATATGATCAAGTGATATTGCATTACCCTGAAAATGATAACAAATCTGTTATTGTTATTGTCGGACCAGAATTTGAAACCTTGCAAAAAATAGTCGATAATTTGCTTAAGAACTACTCAGGAATGTTTACCAAGACTATCAAACGTTCTTGATAAATCTTCTAACGTTAGACACTACCAGGAAAAGGAAACGTGGAGAAACTGATGGAGTTAATTTTTACTTTGTTTCGAAAAAATGTTTCCAGAAAGCAGTCGTGGCGGGAAAATTTTTAGAGTACTCATTTTTAAAAATCGACAAATGTTATTATGGAACACAAATTTCGACGATTCGAAAGGCAATTCCTACAGGAAAACATTGCATCATATGTTGCAGCGATTGCCAGGTTTTTAGCATTATTTTCATTTAGTCACTCCGAAAAATACAAGAAAGCGATTTTATATCTTATGTTATATTCATCGGACTTCCAAATATTCAAGTCATGCGAGAGCAATTCAAACATGCCAAAGAACGCGAGCTAAGGGATATCATTGACCGGGGTCGATTTCTCGAAGAGAAATTTGGACGTTATATTGACAAAGTCGTAATCAATAATTATCTTTCCAATACTATTAACCAGGTCATGCATACTGTCAAAATTATTGATTCTACTCCTCAGTGGGTGCCTGCAAAATGGATGAAGATTATATAATTTTTTATATTTTGAAATAATATTTTTTGATAGTTTTCATCTATGTGATTTAAACAGACTATTTATCAAAGAATAAAAAATTATTTTTCTTTAAACTAAATAAAAAATCAATTCTAACCATAAAAACTCAATTTAGTCAAAAACAAAATCAGAATTTAGAGCGTCTAAAAATTTCAGGTTTCCAGTCAACAGGATGTGATTCCTCAGTCTAAATTACTAACAAACACCAACACTCACCGCAGTAGAGTCCTCCTTATATATCTTTATTGTCTTGTCTGCCTCTGCAGTGATTAACCTACTTCCAGAAATGTCAAAAGTCAATCCAAAAATCCCACTTTCGGCGTCCATAGACCCAGGATGTACCGGGGCGTGGTATCTCTGGAAATTATACCCCGTCTTCCAATCCCAAAAGTAGAGTGTCCCATTGTCACCTAAAACAATTCGAAACCACAAAATACCCCCCGAAACTAAAACATTGTCGTCATTGACAGCCAATGCATTTATAATCGACTTATGTCCGCTCAGATTTTGCATAAACACACCATCGGGACATTTAAACTGTTTTATATTATCAGGAGAGGCAGAAGCAAAACAATATCTGCTCACATTATGACTTAAATCAACAGAGAAGGATGAATGGAGATTGCTCGAATACTCTTCTTGTGATGTGTCAATGTAGCGTGGGTACGACATGTCCTCAAATCCCACAACCTGATAGTATGGTCATGACTTCCTGTCATTAACTTTAAAATCAACACCCAATCACCACCTGAGGCTCGTATTGCTGTGATTTAACAACAGCAACAGTACTGGAATGACTGGCCAACGTATTAATACATGCCTTAGTCCTCATATCCCACACCTACTGTCACACACCTGTGTTACCCTTGCAGTGGAATCAGCTCCTCCTGTAAAAAGTATGTCCAGTTTAGGGTGAAGATCAATCGTGAATATGCCATTCAGATGGCCATGATAGTGTCTAATAACCTAAAAATAATAATAAAACTCAATTCTAAATAATACCTTGTTACATTCCAAATCCCAACATTTAATCTGTTTGTCATCTCCACAGGAGAATAAATAGGGATGATTATGACTCACAACGACACCTCGGACTGACCCCACATGTCCTGTCAAAGACAACTTTAACTCTCCTGAAGCCAAATCCCAAATCTGACACATTCAATAACCATCATTTAAACCTTAATAATTCGGTCGGCTCCCCCAGAAGCGAACCAAGAATTGCCCGGCTCGACTGAAAGGGATCTCACCCAACCCACGTGACCACACAAAACCTAAAATTCAAATAAAACACCAAACTCTGTATAATTTCCACGGAGGGTGCCAATCTGGTTTGTGGGTCACTGGAGCCTTATATTTCTCTAGTTTTTTGTCATTGGACAACACAAGTTGCTTTTAATTTAAATTTGTTGAAAATACCTGACAAGTCGTCTTTTCTGAATTTCCACTAAAAATTATTGATTTTAAATACTTTTGTGGATTTTGAATAAAATTGGCGGGAAATGAAATATCTTTTGTGGTTTCTATTTGATTTATATATAATTAGAACGTCTTGGGTTAAGTATTTCGTCCACTGAATTTGGTTTGGCAATTTGGGCCATTCCAAATCGAGAACTTAGCTTAGTTTTTAGACTTAGACAGTCACTGAAGTAAAGTAGAAGACAAAACCTCAGGTCATTATCAAATGCAATGTCAGAAGCCTCAGAAATGAACATATCGTGAGTTCTTTTGAGTGATCGAAAGACCAGAGTCTGTAATGTTTGTTTGACTATTGGCTATATGTTATTATAAAGTGAAATACATCCTCCATGCACACACCACAGCAGATTCTTGTTAATAATTTATTATTTTTTTAATATTGAAAATATTATTTTTAAATTTAATTCAGTAAATATTTTATTAAAGTTATTTTTGGAGTATTATTTAGAACATGTTTTACTCAGTCAGTTTTTTTTACTTGTTTTTAAGTCGTAAGAAACTACTAACGAAAATTCTTATTATAATTAAATTATATTAATTTAAAATAAATTTAATTAAAATTATAAAACTTAATTACTTTCTCGTTATTACGCGTTCTCGTTGGTGAGTATCGTCATGTATTAAATACATTCAATTATTTATTTTTCTCTATTGATTCTACTTTATATTAATATTTATCATTATTATTATAAATATTAAAACATATATTTTATTATTATCATACTTAGCTGGGATGCAATCCGACTTAACTGGGGAAAAACCAAACAACCTCATCCATTCAGCAGGCGCGAATCCCATGGCAGTACCCAATCAAGGAATGTTTTTTCTCCCAATATATGTATCAAATCCCCTCATTATTTATTTCTAGGCTAACTATAACCCATTAAACTATCCATATACACCTATTTATGACCAATCTGGTGGCTCATTCATCCCCAATTCGTTAGGATTTGATACTTCTTATTATCCAATTCAAAACATGGAAAACACACATCGCCCGAAAGTATTTAAAAATATTATTTATATTATAAGGAGCTTCCAAATAAAACTGATTCTTCTACACAAATAAAAGTAGCTGACAACTTCAAGTCGGATGAATTTTTATGTTATTAATATAACTAAGTTTTAGTAATTAAAAAAATCAAAGAATATCTTAATCGTAAAACTCCAGAAGAACTCTCAAAAATGAATGAAGAGGAAATGGAAGAGGTTTTGTTATTTTTATTAATTTTAGTTAAGAGAAAAGGTGCGAAAGGGTGATTTGAATTTATAAAAATGGTTTTAGAAATTGCTGACCAAAAAGAGTGTCTTGCTGCTGTAAAAATGGAAATCAGTTCAAAAATATCGGTTTGTAATTGTGATTTATGTTTTTAGGCTAACAAAATTGTATGTTGTGTTTTAATCTTTTATTACAGAACGTGGATGATGTAATTGCTGATATAAGCAACATCCATAAGCATTTGAGCAATCAAAGTAGCAGTAAACTGGATAAGATGTATTCTGACAAACAATCGGTAAGTAAAGGAATATTCATTCTTAGGGAAAACATGTCGAAATTTGTATTCCGGATATGGAAGGTTATGAAATCGAATATATTTTTAGAAGAGGAAGCAAAAAATCGTGAACGTACCGCTTTGTTGGAAGAGACGAAAATTCAGTTACAGGAAAAGATAAATTTGGCTCGGAAAGAAGTTGTCTTTATTTTGGTTGATTGACAGGCCGAGATGACCAAAAAGAGTTTAATGGATTGGGCAGCCAAAGGAATAAAATATCTGCAGGGCAAAACTTTGGAGGAAGTGTCAGACTATCTTGAAAATAAAAAGAAGGTGGGATGTTGATTTATACGTTTAGGGAGAGTCGTGGTTGCTGGAACAAGAAAATGCCAGGATAGAGACTGACAAGAAAGTACATGAAGAATTCGGGGATTTGTTTGAAGGCGATTTAGAGATCGATGATTTTGATCTTCTTGACGATGTTGTGCTTCCAGAAGAAGAGTTGGAAGTCTCTCCTGTCTCCGAAGTCCCCATTGTGTCACAATCCGAAAACCTTGAAAGAAAGAAGGATATTGATTCGAATTACCACTTGGTCTTGCATAAAGTCCAGAACATTATGACCATCAGCGAACTTTCGGGCTGTTCTTTCGCAGCATTTGCCGTATACAAGAATTCCGGAAAGCCCATTTTTGATGAGAATGGGGTGGTTATTGCTGATAAGGAAGGTCAGTATATATCTCAATTAGCTTATTAGAACTTGCCAGAATTGATCGAGAACTTATTAATGGAGAGTCTTCAGACGTGGTTCCCCAAGCAAACGAGAAAGAGGCTTCTGCTGTGGTGGAGAAAAAGGAAGAGGTTACCGTCGAGGTCAAACCAGAAGAGCCAAAGAGTATTTTGTGTGGTTGATGGATCGTAGAGCCCAAGAGAGTGCGTTATTCAATGAAAGACATGATACACCTGGGGAAGCCGGAAGAATCAGAAGAATCCAAATTAAATTACGAAAAAGAAGCCGTAGATAATTAAAATTGACAATTTAGAAATCACTCGATTCGGTGTACCGAACATCCTCGGCCAAAGAGCGTAAAGTCGTGGAGAAAGTCCGTCACAGCAACCTCGGTACTTCGAGTGACGCAATGGTTCTTGGAAAAGACAACCAGGTTATTCCTATTTGTGTCACCCACACAGAAACCATTGCGGGAGGTTATTCGACACGTGAACAGACTTACGCCCAGTAACTACGGGGAGTGTGTTGCGGAGTGTGAGTTGGCTATTTCCAAGATTGCTTCGAATTTCAATTTTATTCAGGAATGCGCAGCAGCACTCTTAAATGTATTTATATAGTCTTATTCAAGTCTATAATATCGTCTACTCACTCTTTGATTCCTCTGGCTTATCTCATCAAGGATTTGTCTGTATGTTTTTATGATTCTTAGTTATAGAGGACATATGGGACAATCTCTGAGGGGATATTAACTGGTTGTCTGGATGTGCTCCAAAGAAGACACGATCCTGTGGAAAGTTTAGTGGCTATGAAAGATACTCTCTCAAACCTATTGAAGGTAAAATTAATGTTTTAAAACTAATTTAAAGGAGATTGAAAAAGACCCGCAATCTCCCAGAGTGAAAGAACTTGAGCCTCTGAGTGTGGATATTGCAGACGGAGAAGAAAAACAGCGTTCGAGAATATTGAGATCTGCCTGGTATAAACTGTCGTTTCCATATTTCAGTTTGTTCGGATGGTTGTATAATCTTGATCTCATAACGAACGATACTTTATGCTCTCTGCTGAGTAAGCTGCAGTCCTCGACTGTGTTGTCTGATGTGGTTTGTCTGTGTCGAATTGTGTCGATCATTGGACGTAAAATTTCAGTTCAGGACAAGAAGGTTTAGTTTTTATTAATTGTAGAAACTTGGTGAAATTATGGATTATTTGGGGTCCTGTACTAAGTGTAAGGACATGACTGTGGCCTTCACTGTCATGGATCTCGTCGATGATTTCAAAGTACAATTTGTCGTGTATAGTCTAGTCTAATTTCATGCTTGCTCCAAGTCACAGTAAAGACAAATTGTGTATTGCCGAGCTCCAGCAATCCAAACAACTTTATTTACAGAAAAATAAGAAAACTGGTGGGAAGGGACCTGCACCGAGTTCAGAAGTCCAGTCAAGTATAAAGGACGGGTTCAAGGTTGTGGGCAAATCCAACATCAGTGATGTAATTTTAATAAATATTGACAAAAAAGGGCTATAATCAACAAAGAACTCAAAGTAGCTTTTCTCAGAAGAAGAAAACGTTGGATAATAAGTCTCAGGAGTCAACATTCAATTTTAAGGATTTGCCATTTAATGTTCTTCCTAACGAATTGGATTTGAGTGGAGCGAATATGTATTCGTTAGTTGTTATTCTAGTCGTCTTGGAGTATCCGATGTTAAATCTTTTGGAACTTTGGTGAAACTCAGTCAAAAGGAGATTGAAGAGAAGACGGATAGGATTGTCGATTCTTCGAAGGATTGTGACCTTGAGGTAATAGTTTATGCTTATTCCCAGTCGTGTATTTCCATATTCCGTGGTGTATTGCAAACTGTATCAGTGGTTGATTTTTTGAATGAATTGCTGTTTCGATATTGCGAAGAAATGTTGGCCAAACAAAAACAATTTTTTCTCTCCTTTTTTGAAGAGTTACAGAAGCGAGGTCTGCTGAATCCACAAATAATTCACGAATTGTAGGAGGATTCGTTAATTTGTAGGGTTGGGGCAATGATGGAGTCGGTTGATAAATTAATCTACGATTATGATTGCCCGATGGCATTGGTTGACATGGCGGAAATTGTGATTCGTTGCTGTGGGCCTGCCTTAGACATTCGTGGAATATTTAATGTGGTCAAGTCAGACAATTCGGGACCGGACTTTATCTCAGAAATACTGAAAGCTTTGAGGAAGTGGAAGCATTCAGATGAGGATATCAAAAATTTGTGGTTATCGTCCGATATTTCACTTGACGATTTTAAAGCTTCTTCTAGTAGGTTGAAACTGGTAATCGACGAGTGTTTTGCTCAGCTTTAATTATTGTTTCATTTTCTTTGTTAGTACTCATTTTCTAGTTATTTTTAATAAATTTGGTCTTAAAATGTTTTGTTTATATTAATTTAGTTAGAAATAATTTTACTTTTAATAAGTAGTAAACTCGTAAAAATTAAACAAATATTGGTAAATTTTTAGTCAGTAAAAAAAGACAGAATGTATTAGGCGATTTATTTCACCAAATATTGAAAAATGATCTTTTACACACTATCTGCCAGTGTTAAACAAAACACATCAAAAATCTTAACTAATTAAAAAAAATTCTTATCAAATCTTGGTATCTAAAAAGTTTAATTGCTTATATATTATTTTCTCTTTCAATAATAGACTACCCATTCTTTCGACAAATAAAATTATAATGGAAAGACTTGAAAGTATGAGATTCATCCTTTTCACGTTTTTAAAGGTGCCAATATAACTTTTGAGGAAATGAAAAATTCTACTGAACGTCCGTTAAATATTCTAATTAAAAAAGTAAAAGGATAGAAAGAGGGGAATAAGCAGATAAGTTACAAGAATTTACTTAAAACAATCAACTTAACCTCAAAATGAAAGAAATGCCTTTCTTCAAGTCCAATTCGAGAAACAAAAGAGAAGTCTTTATACACGAATACTGGTATAAATAAGGCCTAACTCTACCAAACTTTTGGTAAAGTTCAGGTCATCAATGTGAAAATTGAAACTGTTTAGAAATCGATAACAAGACAAGTTTTTGGTCAAACAGACTTAGTTAAAATAAAGATGGCGAAAAGAATACTTCCAACGGTTCATTGAATCGTTCTGAAAATGTGGGAAAGAATTTCTTGAAAACTACGAGAACCACGTTTCCTACACTTGCAGCAATCTCTTTTATAGACACGGCTCGATCTGTTGTTGATTTGTTTGGATCTATGAACAAATAATTAAAGCAAGTAGCCATAAGCACCTAAGGCAGAGGTGGCCAACCAGTCGATCGCGGTGCATTTCTTAGTCAATCGCCTTCGATATGTAAATTACCTAGTTTTTTAACTGATATTATTACAAAACTGAATGAACTTAATTTAGAATTACAGGAAAGGAATTCATATATTATCGATATGATCAGCTCAATAAATGCTTTCATAATGAAGTTAGAAATATGGATATCTCAAATCCGAAAAAAAATTTTACCAATTTCAACATGTGGAGATTTATGTCTCCAGAAAAATATCCAATATTCATTGATTCGTATCAATGAATTCTTTCATGCTTTGGAAGCATATATTTATGCGAGACATCATTTTAAAGTATGATGAGCCAGAATTACCAATGCCAAAAATTCCATTAACTTTCAATTATAAAATAAAAACTGTTTTATTAAAATATATAAGTCGATTGCCAAAAAATCGCAATATGAAAAGTACCTCGCCGGTGATAAAAGTTGGCCACTCCTAATCTAGGACTTTGCTTGTGCCAGGTACACAATTTTTTTAAGAAAAAAAAAGAACAAGAAAGTTAATTCTTTTTAACTAATTCTGAGGTAGGAAAACCATTAATTACTCTTCTCTTAAAGTTTTTACTATTGTAGTGCGCCCAAATAAACGCTAGGAAGCTCAACATCCCATCCCATGAATCCATTTCCATGGGGAGTCCGTATCTGATAAGATGCTCATGACGGCGTTACTTGTCAAACCCGGTCAGAGCTTCCAGTTTATGAACAAGTTGAATAAGAGCTAAAAATAGCATATTTTGGATAATTATATAGTATTTTTACCATTTTATATAAATTAGAGGTTATTTGATATAGGGAGAGGATCGAGAGAAATTGCAAAAATGTCATGACAACACCCAATACAAGCAAGGTCAAATATGATTTTTCCTGCAGGATTTTAAAAAAGTCGGCCGAAAATATGTAAGTATTATGTAAGTATTTGTTGTATTGGGTTACCAAAAATGTGTAGAAAATACTTAAATTGCCTGAAAATTAATTTTCATTAATTCGCATCTTTATATCAGCTTACTATCAGTGGTTTTTTAAAATTTAAAGATTCTCAGCTCAGTTGAATATCAACTTACGTCAAACTCACATATTATTTGAAAAAATCTCATTAACTTTACATTGTGTTCGAAATTCACTTTTATAAACATGAGAAATTTAAAAAATATTATTCAATTTTTTTTCAACGTTTTCTGTTTTAATCAGTTTAGTGGGAATTTCCTGTGTGATGATTGCTAAAATAACAAGTTATTAAAATATAGGTAAAACAAAAGGAAATTTATATGTGCTTTGGAAGCTATTTTATAGTTTTTATCGTGCAACTTCTAAAAACATATGTTAATATTTATTTTATTAAAATTAAGTAAAAAGTGGATACAATTATTGAAAGAAACAAGAAATACATTTTCTCTAGATAAATGAAGATAGAAATAACTTTAGCTAAGTATTTATTTCGAAGTTTTAACTTTTGCAAAAATTAGATCTAAATACTGACTCGGATCTCGGAATATGATTAATGACATTTAAAACATTAGCTAAACTGGGAAAGATTATTTTCCTAAAAAAACTTAACTAAAAATATATCCAGTCTTACTACTCATTAATTTTAAACTAACTCCTTATAAAAATAAGATTAATTAACGATAAAAACAATTAAACAAATTTTTAAATAAATCTAAACCATGTTAATAAATAAGAAGATATATTAATCCCCAACAGTAAAAGGTGCGTAAACGTCATTATATTGTCGAGCCACACGAATAAAGGAGACTTCCTTAGAAATGTCCTCTAGTTGCTCTGCTCCGACATACGAACAAGCAGATCTTAGTCCATGAAAGATGTCGTTAATGGCTGGAATTATAGATCCTCGGCATTTTATGCGGATAGTTCTCCCTTCAGATCCTCTAAAATTTATTTAAAAATTTCACGACCTGTAATTTTCTAAATTTGAGTCAGAATATTTATTCATAGCCGTTTTTGAACTCATTCCATAATATAACATCGTTTTTGTAGAAGAGTTAGCAGTTTCGATTACGCTTCCGTTCTCATCGTACCCTGCAAACATTCCACCAATCATAACAAAGCTGGCTCCAGCGGAAAAAGCTTTTACAATGTCTCCAGGACATACGCAACCTCCATCCTAAATATATTATCAAAGGTATAACTGAAATAATATGCCCACCGCATTCCTTGGCTGCGATTGCGCATTCCAAGACAGCACTAAACTGGGGATAACCAATTCCAGTCATTATCCGTGTAGTACAAACAGATCCAGAACCTATCCCAACTTTCACTATATCAGCGCCAGAATTAAGTAGTTTTTTGACTCCTTCTCCAGTGACCACATTTCCGACCATAATAATATGATTTGGATAAAGGTTTCTGACTTTAGTAGTAAAAAACGACAGATCTTCCATATATCCATTGGCCACGTCAATGCAGATTGATTTGACATCGGGAACTGCCTTTATAATGCTAACAACGTTTTCCAAATCTTTATCGTGAAGTCCCGTGCTAACCGAAACGTACTATAATGATTACGTCATCACACAACTGGAAGACATTCAGAGTTCTTTTTTACAAATTCAAGCCATTCTGCGGTGTTGTAATGCTTGGAAATAACAGTGTGTATTTTATACTTTAAGTAGAAATAAAATACAGCTACTTTAGAGAGAACAGATGCCATTTGAAAATTACCAATACTATCCATATTACTGGCCATTATAGGAACTCCATTAAATGGGACAGTTGCATATTTGAATGTATAACTAGTCTCCAAATTAACCTATGATAAATATGGGGAACATTTTTTAATACGCTAGATCTGCTTTTGACTTTGCTTTTCTTAGGGACAATTAAAATGTCTTTGAAATCAAGCTTTACATTATTGATCCATTCCATATTGACACAAATACGTACAAGTTTAAACTTTATATAATCACTTCTTTACGTCTAATAATTTAAAATCAATTTTAATAAATGAAATAAAAACATTCAATAAAATATTGCATAGAAATCACAGTACATTTGTTAAATAGGTCACTGCAGAAATCAATATAAAATGTTAGAAACGAAATTTCTTTGTATTTTTAAAAATATTTATGAAAGTGAATTTATTTCATTATCGAAGGAAACTTTAATAAACGAGCTAATTAATGTTTTTTAATATTTATTTATAAATCCCAGATACTAATATTTTGGTTATCCAAAACTTTGAATGTTTTTTTTTTATCTTTCAGATATCATCATCCAAAACTTTGGGTATTTTTTGAGAGACAGATCCTCTGGCAATTGTTTCTTTTTAATTAGAGATAAAAAGCCTCAAAAGTTGTGTGTAAGAACAGGGATTCTAAATATAATCAAAAATGTGTCATTGCAGAGAGGATCCCTAGCTGTTTCCGTCTCTCGATGTGTCATATAAAAGTCGTCGTAAGATTTTCTGGGGCTCTAAATTTTTTTTAACGGGACGGGGGTATTATTTTTATTTAATAAAAATTATTGTCCAAAATAAAAATGTTATATGACCAAAATTTTTCATAATTTCGTTGAAAAATTTATAATTACCAAAACGGAGTTTTCTCTCAAAATGGTGCTCCATCCCTCGAGGTATGCCCAATTAAAAGTCGGAAAGTCGGACTGTATTTTGATTATTCTACTAACAATGATACAATAACTGTTTTAAAAATATTTATTAATTAAATTCTATATTCATTCAATTCTTGTTCTGTTTGTTTTATCAAGATCCGAATATTTTCCAAACAAATAAAAAAATATCATTTTAACTGTTCGTAAATTTCATAAATTTAATTTTATAGATACAAAATCCCAAAAAATTAAATTAATTTAATTCCATGGAAACAAGAAAAGGTCGTTGCTGATATTTATAAATGGTAATTATCGAGAAAATTGATCTTGGAAATCTTATATCGCATAAATTTCGAAATTTAAAGATTGAGAATAATTTGATTCTTTGTGTTTGTCACGATGAAATTATTTATGTCAATATTGGCTCAAAAAACGAAATAAAAAGAATCCCAGCATCATCGACAGATCATAATTACATAATCGAAGTTTTTATAGTTTTTATTACTTTTGGCTGGATTCTGTTACTTAGAAAATTCAGTTTATATAATTATACTTTCAAGCACTTTCATACAAATATATATCACAGAAACAGGCAAACTTTTTCAAACTATTTACATCCAAAAACATTTAGAAGGTATTACTAATTCGTTTTTTTAATGGAGAATCTCATTTCCCAAATGGAATTATTCAGTGGAATGGTTTTTTGTTTGTCGGATTGTCAAATGGGTGTATTTTATGTTTTCAGTATCAGAACAAACAATTTATTTATTTACATACTTTGAAAAGTACTTTAGAAAGAAAATCAATTTAGAACATTTGGGAATTGTTTGTGATTTTGCAAAAGATTCAAATTATTTAGCAAGTGGAGATGACAGAGGTGTTGTGATTTTGTGGAATCAAAAATTCAATGTGTACAAAATATTAAAATTTAATACGTTTGAGACTTAATAATAGCTCAATTTAACAGTGTGATCTCAGCACTTGCATTACATAATATGCAAGTAATCGCTGGGGATATCGAAGGAAGAATAGACGTTCAATCTTTATCTGATAATACACATCACTTTTTTGTCAAAGCTCATTCTCGATGTATACGCTCACTGGAAATTAATAAAAATGTTAAAAATTTTTAAATTATTATTATAGACTGAACTCATGTTATCAGTCGGAGAAGACGGCATAGCTAGAACATGGATAATAAATTCACAAGTCGTATTTTTGTAGTAATAATTAGATTGAAAACCACAGGGAATATATTATTGATGATAGTATGCTTCAGGGTGGAGTATGGGTAGACGATAACGTCTTTGCAACCATAAGTTATGAACGTTCAGATTTAATTTTAAATTCGATTACATAATTTAAATTTCTTTTTTATTATTTGACTTTCCCATAAGAGGATCGTTTAGCAGATAAAATGTAAAGGAGATAAATTGTAATTATCTTTTTTTTACAATTCATCTAATTAGTTATTTTTTAAAAATTATTAAAAAATATATTTTTATAAAGAACGTGTTTATTTTGTGCTTATTGTTCTGTTTTTAAAAGATACATATTCTTGACCTTTGATGACATGCCATGCTAATATGAGTTAACTGACTAAAATATTTCTCATTTCACTGAGGTCTTGTAGACTTATTTTATTTTAAATTAACCTTGAATTTGATTTCATGTGTCTTCTCATTTTTGATTTTGTCTAGTTTAGGAATGTTATTCCTACTCCCACAATAAAAAATTTTTCTAGTGACCTTATCGTAGACCACAATATCGGATTTGTTGTGTCGGACAACAATCCAAGTGCGTATTGGTGTGTCCATTTAATGCACACCTTCGAGTTCACATACCGATTGAACTCGATGGGTTCACAACTTTCTGGACTGCCTCAAGCCATATTTATTGCAGTGCAGAAGATGGAGGGACCTTATCACTTTGTTGTCCCTACATGTGTAATCATAATAAAGCATACTCCAGCACTTTGTGACTAAGTAGTCATCGGCTTACTTTACACTGTTTTCGTTAATTATTGGAAAAATTCTATCCTGCAAATATCTTCTGATCGGGAAGTGTTATTCACATATTTCAACCACGTTGATGACGACGGGCTATCATCGATCAAATGGGCAAATGTTTTAACGAAAAGTTCCTTACGTAAAAGTCTGTGGCGAAGCGTCTGGTTAAGATGTAGAGAACAAAATCTTACTTTCCAATGGATCAAAAAAAAATCAAATCTCTAATTTTAGTGAATGTTCAAATGAATAAAATTAAAAAATAATACTTTGGGCGTATTTTCCTCAATAAAATTTTGAGTAATATTTTGGAAAAAGTTTTGTTATTTTACCACCACTAGAAAAATTAATGCAAGCTCATTTAAAAGACAAAATACTTTAAATCAATACAATTTGGACTTTTTATTAGAATGTACTGGTATATATTCAATTAAATGGATTTATTGTTCACGTATTGAACCATTAAATAAGCGAAAAAAACTGGTAAAATTATACGCATAACCGCAAAAGATTGATATAAAAGGAAATGCTAATTCGCATATTTAGTATATCAGCGAAATGAACAGTCTTTATTGTCAGCATGTCACACCCATATATAATGAAATAAATGCAGTTTGGAGCTGCTGGGTTGAGTATCTCATTAGCAATAAATACGTCAATTTTAACAGTGCTGCAATGTTCCGAAGTAACGGATCTTTGCTTGCAACTTCGTCTAACAATTTTGTTATATCTCAAAATGAAATAAAAGTATTTAATAAGATCAGATTATTCTATTTATAGGAGATTTTACATTACATTTCGGCCGGTAATAACTCCAAGCAAAAAATAGTAAAAATAAAAGGATTCACTCACGTTATTCAAGATGTTGACGAAAAAATACTTGTAGCTTTCAATGGACGGAATTTTTATTTGATAGCACCCTCAAAAAAAATGGTTGTGGTCGGAATGATTATCACTTCAAAACAACTTGTTGTTGCGAAAAAAATAATCCAAGCAATGGTCGCTCGATTATGTTCCCGAGGCTACTAGGTGATCGATCGTATTGAAAATTAGGTCGATTATCAAATTGTTCTATGCATTAGCATAAAAAATTTAATTAGTTTCAATGTAACATTTTACTTTCATCAAAATAAATCTTTGAAACTAATAATTACGATAATTTAAACATTAGTCACTTCTTTTCATTATGTCAATGCTTCGGGAAACTCTATAAGCTATTGGTGTTTGAAAAACTAATATCTAATTGCCATAATGTGTTTGAAAATGAATTAAGAATCGGTAGAAGGTTTAAACAACATAAAATTACTTCTAATTTCAGGTTAATATAATTTTTACGGAACTAAACATACCATATTTCCATTAAAATGAGAGCCTGAAGAGTCTTTAATCTATATTTTTTATCCTTTAGGTATAATTATTAGTAATTTGAACAGAGAAACGTGTTCGTGCAAATAGAAATTGATATAAAAGAATTTCATCCAAAAATTTCCTCACATCGGAAAGAGTTCTGACATCGTTCCGTGTTGTTTTAGTAATGTTGGATTCAAAAAGTATAATGTAAGTTGGGCTTTTTGTTTTGAGGTTATTTAATTGACGAAAATAATTATTTTCAGAACAACATTCATTAAGAATTAAGATGGATTAAAAATAAGCTGGAAAACGGATTAGTTTTCAATTTCCTTGAAGGATTTCAAAAACTTTTTAGGATGCCAGCAGGTTTTTAAAAATCATAAAATATGAAATTTTTGTTACTTTTGATAACTTGAAAATATGAAGAATCTGAATATTTAATCTCAACTATCTGAGTTAAAAATCAATCTTCTATAGGTGGAAATATATTTCTTTTCTTCCTCATATGAATAATATTGTAAGGGAAACCTAACTGTTGGCTTTTAAAAATTGTATCTAGAAACTGAAAATGGCGCAACTATCCTTGAAAAACCAAGTTTAATTTGTAATGTCAGCCACAAATTCATTATTCAACCACAATTATTAATCATTAAAAAAAGATAACAAAACACAAGATCGAAGAACCTTTAGAATATACGCAAGGATTCGAACCATTTTTATATCCTTAACAAAATTAACTAAAAAGTTGATTAAATAGTAGATAATCACAACTGCGAATGCAAACGCCACCGAAATAGAACTGGAGGTTTGGGTGTGGTAAAAGATTTTCCTGTTTAAAAATTTGGCTAAAGAAGGAAACATAGGGATTTAGGCAGAGATCAACACTTGAATAATAATTACTAAATTCATAAAATAAAGCTACGATAATACAAAAGTAAGCGATTCAAAAAGAATATCTAAAAATTGTGGCATTGCTACGTCTTTAGATTGCCGGGCCATTTGTTTGGAATAGTTAAAAGTTTACTAAGGTCTTTGGTCTCTTCGAAATGAGAAATCTGATTTGATTTCAATTCGAAAAAACCCATTGCCTGAACTGAGAGGGACACATCAGTCAAACCCGCATATCGGTTAGCACTGATGTGTGCAGCAGAAAGAAAGCAGGCCAGACTGTACTGGTAGAAGTCAAGCTTTAAGCTTTTGAAAGATTATATGACACCAATTAGGTTTCCACTTGAATGCTTTGAATGGTCTGTGGATAGCGGAAGGTTTGAGTTCGTTTTTAAAGAAACCAAGTCGTCGCTTGGTATTTCCAAGAAAAAATATTTGAAAAATGTAAAATTTTGTAAACAAGGCAACAGATTCTAAAAATCGTAGAGAAATGTTTATTATTCTTATTACAGTACGACCCCGGTTTGGGGCAGCATTTTTATCATAGTGCCCCAAAAAGCGGGGGTGCCCCAAAATGCGAGGGTAAAGATTTTTTGCTTTTATTTTCTCCTCAATAGATTTTTATTGCATTTTAGACTATAAATTAAAATTATTTAATATTAATAAAAATTCTAACATAGTCCTTTCTTAATAAAATTTAAAAATTTTAATAAATCCAACAAAAAATACTATTAAAAGTAATCAGTAATTTTCTCACCGAATTGGTTTTTTTTCAGTTCTCCTGATAGGTTTTTTCTAAATTCGTAGTAGATTTTCAAAAATTGTGGACATGTACTGAAAATATTATCTTCTAGAGAATTCACGATGTTTATGATTTCTTTAATTGATGATTTTTTAGATTCATATCCATCATAAGTAATTTTGTCCTCAATAATATCTGTCGAATCCATTGAAATAACATCTGAAATCACGTCATCTATTAATTCTTCGTCCAACTGTACATTATCCGAAATTTTTGATCTGTTTTCATTTATTTTCTGCCAGCAATTAATTATCGTTGTCTCTGACATCATTTTCCATGCCTCCCCGACAACTGTAATGACTTGTCTAAGATTGACATTATTCAAATTCAAATCAGAAAGCTGTTCTTTTTCAAATATAAGAGTAAAATCAATCAGTTTATTGAAATAGAGGGACTTGAAGGATTTTATTATTCCCATATCTAGGGGTTGAATTAAAGCGGTCGTATTTTTGGGAAGAAAAAGTAAATAAACATTGGAATATTCTGTATTTCTGTGACAGCTCGCATTATCCAGTATTAAGACAATTTTTCTCTTTTCATTGATCATATCTTGATTTACTTTCCATAACCATTTCCCAAAAATATCACTAGTCATCCACGAATTTTTTGATGCAGCATATAGTACTCCGTGATCCTCAGCGTTAAAATTTTTTAAACACCTAGGAGATTTGAATTTTCCAATTAATAGAGGTTTTAACTTTTCACCAAGTGCATTACAACAAAGGAGAAGGGTAACTTTCTCTTTGCTCATTTTAATTCCATTGCATTTGTCATTAAATTGAACAAAAGATTTCGACGGCGTTCGCTTTATGTATAAAGCTGTTTCATCACAGTTAAAAATATTTTCACTTCCTACAGTTTCCAACAGTTGTCATAATCAGCAAAAAAATTGGAAACCGTAGAAAGGTCAGATGAATTCTTTTCTCCACTTATAGTTTTAAATAGCAACTCGTGTTTTCTTGAACCGGTCTAGCCATCCATTTGATGCCTTAAATGATTCATAATTTATCTTTTTAGATAATTTTTTTGCAATCAGTTTTAAGATAGTTCCAGAAATTGGAAGAAATTCATCTCTCAGACGTAGAAAAGTTTCAAAAACTAATCTATCTAATTCATTATTTGGATCATGTGATTCCTTGATTCTATCGGATTCAGTTAATCCCGCGTCAAAATAATAAACAAAATTTTGTTTAATGCGAGAAATAGTACCTGTAATTAATAATTAGTTAAAAAAGATACCTTTGGTCGTTTTATACTTTTTAGCAAGATCTCTTTCTGAAAATTGACCATGTTTTATATCTTTAGCGATTTTAATTTTTGTTTCATAATTAATCTTTGAATTCTTTTTACGAACCATACTAAAGTCAAAAAAAACACGTGAAATAATAGTATTAATTAATAATTAATAAATAAACTAACATTTTGTAATTAAATAAATTAAATAAGTGCCCCAAACCGGGGTCATCAAAAATAAATAATAGAATGAAAAATTTACTGTTTTCAAAAACTGCCCCTAAAAGCGGGGGTGCCCCAAAACCCGAGGGTGCCCCACCCATGGGGTCTGCCCCAAACCGGGGTCGTACTGTATTGAGGACAAAATTACTTATGATGGATATGAATCTAAAAAATCATCAATTAAAGAAATCATAAACATCGTGAATTCTCTAGAAGATAATATTTTCAGTACATGTCCACAATTTTTGAAAATCTACTACGAATTTAGAAAAAACCTATCAGGAGAACTGAAAAAAAAACCAATTCGGTGAGAAAATTACTGATTACTTTTAATAGTATTTTTTGTTGGATTTATTAAAATTTTTAAATTTTATTAGAAAGGACTATGTTAGAATTTTATTAATATTAAATAATTTTAATTTATAGTCTAAAATGCAATAAAAATCTATTGAGGAGAAAATAAAAGCAAAAAATCTTTACCCTCGCATTTTGGGGCACCCCCGCTTTTTGGGGCACTATGATAAAAATGCTGCCCCAAACCGGGGTCGTACTGTAATATCTGTCGAATCCATTGAAATAACATCTGAAATCACGTCATCTATTAATTCTTCGTCCAACTGTACATTATCCGAAATTTTTGATCTGTTTTCATTTATTTTCTGCCAGCAATTAATTATCGTTGTCTCTGACATCATTTTCCATGCCTCCCCGACAACTGTAATGACTTGTCTAAGATTGACATTATTCAAATTCAAATCAGAAAGCTGTTCTTTTTCAAATATAAGAGTAAAATCAATCAGTTTATTGAAATAGAGGGACTTGAAGGATTTTATTATTCCCATATCTAGGGGTTGAATTAAAGCGGTCGTATTTTTGGGAAGAAAAAGTAAATAAACATTGGAATATTCTGTATTTCTGTGACAGCTCGCATTATCCAGTATTAAGACAATTTTTCTCTTTTCATTGATCATATCTTGATTTACTTTCCATAACCATTTCCCAAAAATATCACTAGTCATCCACGAATTTTTTGATGCAGCATATAGTACTCCGTGATCCTCAGCGTTAAAATTTTTTAAACACCTAGGAGATTTGAATTTTCCAATTAATAGAGGTTTTAACTTTTCACCAAGTGCATTACAACAAAGGAGAAGGGTAACTTTCTCTTTGCTCATTTTAATTCCATTGCATTTGTCATTAAATTGAACAAAAGATTTCGACGGCGTTCGCTTTATGTATAAAGCTGTTTCATCACAGTTAAAAATATTTTCACTTCCTACAGTTTCCAAACAGTTGTCATAATCAGCAAAAAAATTGGAAACCGTAGAAAGGTCAGATGAATTCTTTTCTCCACTTATAGTTTTAAATAGCAACTCGTGTCTTTTCTTGAACCGGTCTAGCCATCCATTTGATGCCTTAAATGATTCATAATTTATCTTTTTAGATAATTTTTTTGCAATCAGTTTTAAGATAGTTCCAGAAATTGGAAGAAATTCATCTCTCAGACGTAGAAAAGTTTCAAAAACTAATCTATCTAATTCATTATTTGGATCATGTGATTCCTTGATTCTATCGGATTCAGTTAATCCCGCGTCAAAATAATAAACAAAATTTTGTTTAATGCGAGAAATAGTACCTGTAATTAATAATTAGTTAAAAAGATACCTTTGGTCGTTTTATACTTTTTAGCAAGATCTCTTTCTGAAAATTGACCATGTTTTATATCTTTAGCGATTTTAATTTTTGTTTCATAATTAATCTTTGAATTCTTTTTACGAACCATACTAAAGTCAAAATAAACACGTGAAATAATAGTATTAATTAATAATTAATAAATAAACTAACATTTTGTAATTAAATAAATTAAATAAGTGCCCCAAACCGGGGTCATCAAAAATAAATAATAGAATGAAAAATTTACTGTTTTCAAAAACTGCCCCTAAAAGCGGGGGTGCCCCAAAACCCGAGGGTGCCCCACCCATGGGGTCTGCCCCAAACCGGGGTCGTACTGTACTTGTTTTGTGCAAGGTCAAAAAACAGAAAACACATTTTTATACCAAAAATATACAGATCTTGTTTTTAATGTAGACGGAAATGTATTTTTGGTACTTGTAGATTTCATGCTGCACGAAATAATGCTCTAACTGAATTTTGGAAAATTTTTTTGATTATTTGAACTAAAATTAAAACAAATGAACAATGCCGAATTTGTAAATATTATTATAAATTTTTTTAAATAAAATTTTGAATTTGTAAGTGCGTTGTGGGGATGAATAATAACTTTTGTATGCGAAATTTTTCTAAATTGAAGGACTACGAACTACCACGGTCGGAAATGGAGTCAGTTACGTTCTTACAGGAGGTCGGAATCATACCAATGGAAAAGAAATGCGAAAAAAGACATTTCATGGCCCTTCAGCGGGATACTACCACATGGGTGTGCAATAAAAGCGAGTGCCGAACTTATAGTTCTGTCAGAAACGGTATAATAAGAGAGAACTTTATTTTTAGGTACGTGGCTCGAAGGCAAGACAGTGCCCTTAGCATCATGTATTCGTTTTATCTATATGTGGAGCTTTGACAGACACACAATTTCATGGTGTCGGCGTCAATTGGAGTGGAGTAGCCAAACTATTTGTAATTGGTCTCACTCCCTGCGGGAGGTATGTGCTGATTATTTAGTTAATCGTCCGAACACATTGATTGGTATATTATCGCACCGGGTTTAGTGATATACTCTGACAAATGGAATGGTAATTGTAATTACTTTATTCTTGTTAATAGGTTATTCAACGCCAGATCTTAATGCTCTTGCACATGTGCACCTTACAGTCAATCACAGGCGAATTTTGTAGACCCGAGGACCGGTGCACATACTCAGACTGTGGAGAGAATGTGGAGGAGCGCAAAATGGCGCAATAAAAGACACAGAGGAACCGCACGACACTACATGGGTGAATACTTTGCTGGTATACTCCGATTTAATGTGTAGAATTTTTATGGAGAAGGCAAGTGAGCCATTTGGACAACGCTTTCGACGAATTATTAGACGCAATCGTTGGATATCGCCCACCGAACGTCACAGTACCGTATTTTTTTCAAATCGTTCAATTGTGATTAACTTTGATAAAAATTTGCTGTTGATGAACCTCTAAAACCCGTCAAGCATCTGAAAGGAAAAAGTATTTTGTATTTGTTATATTTAGATAACAATTAATCGGTTAAATGTGGGCGGGCATTTCTGCCTGACTTTTTAGTAATCGTACAAGTTGGCGAATAAAAACTACGAAGTTATTTATGGAGGAGAATATGGGTCAGCAATAAAGAATTTTGGTGATGAGTGAAAATATCTCTCTTCAACAAAGTAAAGATATTAAATCTTGTATTTCATTTCCCTTTGTGTTGACGAAAGTATTGACATCTGGATTGTCACGCCTAGCAATTTTTATCAGATATTACGCCGTGAATACTATTCTGGAAGAATTATTGTGTTTGCCAGCATTAGCAACAACTACAAAAGTCGATATTTTTAAACAATTGTAAATTCGATCACAGAGAAAAAGATAGATATTTCAAAAATAGTATCAATAACCACAGATGGTGCACCCACTATGATTGGAAAGAATAATGGTTTTTTCAGCTTACTTACACAGCACGTCGGGCATCCAGTTCGTGGTTTTCATTAGATCGCAAAATCTGAATTCGAGTCATTCGAGCACATTACAATCGTTGTCACAAAATAATTAACTTCATATCTGCTCGGTCCTTAAATAAAAGAAAATTTCAGACATTATTAAATGAAGTAAATTCAGTACATATGGGTTTTTATAAATATTTATAATCGGCTAAAAGGATTAATTATGTATAACAATGTAAGATGGTTGAGCCGTGGAAAAGTTATTGAACAATTTGTCCAGTGTTTGGATGAAGTGCAAATATTTTTACAGAGTGAAAAAGTAATTGATAAGTATCCACAATTAATGGACCCTGGATGGATCCTTAAACTAACATTTCTGGCAGATTTTACGTGCCATTTAATTGAATTCAGCTTGAATTTGCAAGGTGTTAATAAATTATTATATCACACGATTGATTCAATTCAGGTATTTAGGTTAAATTGGTTGTTTTTAATCTTGATGTACTTTCCAACAATTTAAATATTTAAAAAATACCAAAAAATTCTAGAAATTAAATTTATTTGTGCATGAAAAATAGATCTACCTAAACAAATTCTAGAATTTTCATCGTTAATTAAGTCAGTAATTCATGAATTTTCTTCGAGATTTGTTGAATTAAAACTATTTCCCCAAACATCCAAATTTATAATATATCCAGATTCAATTACATTTGATAAACTTAATTTGAAGATCTGGAAATACAGCTAATAGATCTACATTACAGTTTTATTTGGAAACAAAAATTTGTTGATTTGAGAAATACAAGTTACGAACCTATCTTAAATAATATCTATTTTTTTGAAGAAGATAAATAATTATTTTAGTAAATGATTCTTTAAATGCAATTTGTTTTAATCGCCTTTATAAATTTTTAAATTGCTTTTTAAGTTAATAATTTTGCTGGGCACACCTTAAATTGTAAATTTCTATTTTTAGCACATCGACTGAAAACCTTTGCCATCATAAACAAATTAATCCTAAAAACTTATTATTTTTGCATTTCAGATGACAAAATAATATTTTTCAGAAAAAATTTGCCATTTTGGTTATTTCTTCGAAATTATTTTGCTATTTTCAACTCCCCTAATTATAAAACAATCTTCAAAACAAAACAACAGACCTTACTTAAATAGTAATAATTACCAATAATAATTAAATAAATTAATGCTAAAAAATTGTAGACTAACTGGACACGAATTTATAAGTGCCATCAGTCATTTCAATTGCCCAACGAAATTTGTCTCGCTGAGTTTTGTTGTAAATCTTTTCAATAGGCACGTCATTTCTCAAACACCTACAAACAATCCAAACAAAACCAAACCAAGAAACAGAAATACGCGGGTCCAAATAGTTCAACTTTGAAGTCCCCATTGCAATCTGTTTACACTCATCCTAACCTAAATCCACCAAATGCACATACACGATCCGTCGCGGTCATTTTTAACTTCTCCAACGTATTCAGTGCCGTACTTACCTTTTTCTGCATTGCTTCATACGACCTATTATTTATAAAAGTAACAAATCAAACTTTCGTTTCGATTCTGTCTGAGAAGTTACGTAATCAGCTTTTCTTGTCTTCAACTCCTTCTCCAATTCCTCAATTGCTGTCTTTTTCCCCTCAATCTAAAAATACTGAAAAATAAACTCACTTTTCGTTGCATGTTATCCATTGACTTGGCAAATGTCTTAGGAACCGATCTCTGGTGATTACACAACACTGCCACTGCCCGATTGCCTCGATTATACGACAAAACTTTTTCCGCGACCAAAGAATTGGCTATTCATAACACAAAATGCGGATATACGGTCAGTGAGGATTTCCAGTTGGTCTTCCAAGGTCCTCGAGGCGTTGTAAGTACGGAAAACCTTGGCGGTTAACCCTGGCATCAACTCTTGGAGATATTTGTTCAAAGATGTCGTCTTGGACATTAAATAGTTAATTTAAACCGACAGACTATCGAATAGACTGTCCTCCGGTTTTTTGTCCTTCATAAAAATCCGTAAATTTTTATACGCCTTGGGAAAGACGGCAACCTTGTTTTGATATCGAATAGAATCCTTCCCCAGAAAGTCAAACTCCACAACATAGTCATCATGCAGAGTCACATGCTCCACTCTGAGGGAACAACACCCCACCGTATCTGCAGTATCCTCATCCTTTTCATTTCCCGCCCTCAATGCCAATCGGTCAATAAAATAAAGGGCCACGGCACGTTGTCTTTTGCCCATTTCCTTGGACTTGAAGTCGTCGTTGTAGTTCCTTCTGATGTCCTCAATCCTTCCGTGGAGTCTCCTGGCCAAGTCAAACTTCTCCATGTCCTTCACGCCCTGCCAAGCCTCAGGACTTGCGGAAAAACCTTCAATTTGGAGGAGGAGGCCAGCATTATATATTTCGTTGTATTTAACACCGGTTCTGTCCAACTGGCCAGGAAAGTCACGGAATTGTCATTAATCACGTCCTTCCACCGACTTCCGGGGGGCGGGTCCACAGTGGTGTCAGCACTGCAGTTTATAGTCACGTCCTCTGGCCGAATTCGACTTTTCAACTTGCCCATTTTTGGGTGGTTTCCCCTTCCTCGAAACAGTCCAGGAGGCTCGATTTTGAAATTGCCGATTTTTTCGCGATGACCGTCCAAAATACAAAAACCGAACTCCTCTTGGAGTTTCTCGTTTGCCTCTTTCAGGGACTTTGGTTAGAATTAGACAACTCACTTGTTTCTCTTCTTTAGACATGGATTTCCGTTTTTCGGTTTGTTCGACATAAAAGTCGTGGATTGGCCTGAAATCACACAATTCCAAGTTTTTTATTAGTTTTTTCTCATTTTCTGACATGACTGACGTCCAATCCTCAAAAAAGTTCTTTCTAAATGTCTCCATCGTTGTGAATTCGTGATCCAACATCCGAGCGTAATATCCCGCCACTTCTTCTGCCGGAGAACTCAAAATCACCTCATTTCCTTCACAAATCACCAAAATAAAAAAACCGTCGTATTTCATTTTTATGTTTTCTGGCAAACGTACATATTCTGGCGGAAAAACAGGGCCTTTGTGATGTAGAGTTGTCCATTTTATTGTATTGTTTTTTAGGGGTTCTTCCCACCTGTTGATTTCACGGAATTTGTTGGTATTACCACTTCCAACGGGATTCGTCTTCCTCTTCTTTTTTAATACGTTTTTGTAGCTTGGAGGGAGATGATTTGAGGTTGTCGGGATGTTCTCTTTTGGATGATTTTTTTAGTTTTTTTTGGTCGGGTTGGTCTGGATTGATTTCTTTTTTTATTTGTGGAATGCGTTCTTTTTTTGGTTTTTTAGAAATGTTATTTTTTTCATTTCTGATTATTATTTTGGATATGAGATTATACTTTTTGTTTTTAGAATTTGTTTCTAATTTAATTTCAGGATTATCCTAGTTTTTAAAAATAATATTTAACTTTTTTCACCATTTACCACAAGCAGCAATACGCTGCAGCTAACAGTTAAATATATTTAAAATTATATATATTTTTTTATATAAAAATAATTATTTAAAAATTTTAAACCTCTTTTATATTCTGCTCGGACCGCAAGCGTATTTTGAAATGAAAAATATAGAAAATAGTTTATTAACGGTCATAAATACATATTTATTGTCGTATGTCATAAGAACCCGGGCGTTGATACTGTCCGGGCTGATAAGACCGACTGATCACTTGAAAACATTAACATCCAGCAAACTTTGTTTCAAGAGAAACAAACTAAAGAGAAGTTAAATCCTCAAGGAAAAGAACCCAAATAAAAGGTTACTTATAGGAAATCCCAAAAAATTTTTTTAAATTTTAGGAATCTTCTGATGTTTGATTTAATTCCTGCATGTGAACAACCCCAAGTCTAACTCTAACCTTAATTTTAGCCCAAATCTTAATCCAAACCCTAGCACGAATCTAAACCTAATTCTAACTTGATCCAACCCTAGCATCAATCCAAACCATATTTATTTGAATGATAAGATTTTATTTGAATGATAACAAATAAAAGCGAATATAAAATCTTTATTATAAGACAAATGAACAATAATGAATCCCTAATTAATTTTTTTAATTCGTAATTTTGAAACTTTTTTTGTTTCATCAGTTGAAAGGCCCTTAACAACAACAAAATGTAGATGTTCTTCAATAACAACATATCGTTCATTTTCGAAAAAACTTTCTAAAGGACTTTTTTTTGTTTTCACACTATTATCGAAATCTGATTTGATATAAATAGTGTCTCCAATTTTTATATGCTCTTTTTGAAAATTTTTGTATGCATTTTCTTTTACTTTCTTCTTATAATTTTTAAAATGTTCAGATGTTTTATGTTCCAATTCAATTTCTGTAAAAGAACAAGTCATTAGAGTTTCATTTTCCGATAAATTATCAGTGGTTTGGTCTGATTCGGTTTCTTTACTATCTAGCAAAGAAATTGTATTGAATCCTGAAGTCCCGTAAAATAATCTAGAAATATAATTCATGTAGCTAACCTGAAAGGTGCCTGTCCGGTAGCACGATGAATAGTTATGTTGTATCTATAGACGGTACTTTTCAATATGTCAATCCAGTTGTTAGATTCTGATTCAAATAAAGTTTTCGCTAACCAACGCTTTAGCGTCTGATTATATCTTTCTACTTGACCTTGTGATTGAGGGTGTCTTGGTCTTCCATGAATTGCCTTTATTCCCCAATCACGTAATAATGTTGACACTTCTGAGTTGCAAAACTCTTTTCCATTATCTGTGTGTAGACTTTCTGGTGGCCCAACTGAGTAAAACAAATCTTTAAATGAATTTTTTTAAAAAAATAAATCGAAAATTTTTTTAGGGAGAGGAGGTCATGGAAGTGAGGAACACATTTTCGGGAAAAAATAAGTCGAAAAATTTTAGTTGGTTAATGTTTTCAAGTGATCAGTCGGTCTTATCAGCCTGGACAGTATCAACGCCCGAACACTATGACATACGACATTTATTAATTATTTTTAAAAAGAATATTACTTTTATAGAATTAAATTGGCACGTGAAACATGAGTCTACTGGTTTTGACAAGAGCAGCGGTTCTTAACCTTTTTCAAATTTTTGATAAATTGTATCCCTTGGGGTTAAAAATGAATCCCGCGTACCCCCTATCGATTTTTAAATTTTTACATATCTTTTTTTGAGATAAATGATTTAATTTTTTTTAGGGTGAATCAATTTATGATAATTATGTATATTTAATTAGCAGCAGAGGATAGGATGGAATGGCAATTCCCACGCAAGATGGCTATTGATATGCGTTGGAAAATCCATGTCTGTTCCCGATGATCATTTCTTCTTCTGGTTCCCGATCAATGATTTAATTATAAAATATAAATTATTTTCTAACTAAAAAAATCAATAAAATATTTTATGCTGAAAAAGTGCAAAAGATTTAATTCTAGTGAGATATTTGTTGTTGCTTTTATGCAACAAGTTTTATAATACTCGAATCCATGTTGCTAATTCATCCATGTTCCATATCATCTCCAACTTTCAATCGATTACGAGATTTATTTTGAATAAATGATAAACAAGACACCGCAGTTTCGCATAAGTATGTTGTTGGATAAGGAATTAAATATTGCATACTAGCCATAGTCACTAACGAATACTTTGGAATCATTTTGGAAGAGATCGAATGATTAGTCATCTGAAGATAAGGTGTTGGTCGTTCTGAAATATTGCAAGTTATCAATAACTGTGAATGATTCAAATTCTTGGCTATATTTTCAGAATTGTAATTTATAGATACTTGTACTTATTGATTCGTATAAAGAACAAATATTGCGAGACTTTATAAAATTGATTAATGTTTTTGATTATAATAAAATAATTCTTACAAAGATTCTTTAATAGTACAAACCTAAGAATCATTATTTTAAGATTAAAGTTGGAGATAAATTAGGGTTGGGGCTTGTGTTATAATAATGCTGGTTTTGTACAAGAAATAAATTTCAGTAAATTAAAATCTATCAGCATTTAGGATTAAATTTTAACTATTTTATAATTTTAGATACAAATAAAGCGATTTAGTCGATTTTTAAGGCGGTCCAAGGAGATGCCGGGTCCGCTCAAAAACCGGTAACACTATATATTAATATTATAAATTTTTAAAGCATGGAGAAAACCTCATTATAAAATCACTATGATTATATAATTTTTTTATTAATTCATTATATTTATAAAACTTAATTAATTAAATTTTTAAATTTAAATAATTAATTTAATTTGCGGTTCTTGTGGAAATTTGAAAATAGTATTTTTCTTAGAAATAACCTGTGATGGCGGATGTGCCTAATAAAGACTTTAATATAAAGTATATATAAGTAAATTATATATGTTTAGAAAGTATGAGGAGATGAAGGCTGAATTGAACGAATATATCGAAAACAGTCGTCAAATTGAATCAGAATATGAACTCCAATTAGACCAACTAAACACCAAATACCAACAACAAAAATCAGAAAATTACAAATTAAAAAATGAATTAATTAATTTAAAAGTAAATAAAAATTAAATTAAATATAGAACAATCAACAAAATTCCATTTTAACGTGGAACAAACAACTATCAGACATACAAAAGTCCCTCACCCAGTCAACCGACCAGCTTGCTCTCACCCAGTCGCAGGTTAAGTCTCTTCAAACAGAAAACGACCTACTCCAAACTGCTCTTCGTGGTACACAGTTCTCAGAAGAAAGGACACGTGAGCAGTACAATCACGTGCTTGAAAAGCTCGCCCTCTCTGAAACTAGAATTGCTTTTTTGGAGCGATTGAGACAGCTAGTACTTGGTTTTTTAGTATGTTTAAATTTTAGATGAAGATCCTACTTTTGAGAGTAGATATAAAGATTTTATTTAATATTTTATTAAAGTAAAAAATTTGAATTATTAAATAAATTGTTTGTTATATACTGGCGTAGCTTGTGGGTCTTAAAACTAGGAATAAAAAATCTTGATTTTGACCAATAAATGTATTTTGAAACGACCAAAGACATTGGAATGGGGCCAAAATAACGAGAATCTTCTGATTTGTTAACATTATCTCCTTCTACCCAAACATACCCTCGTGGAACCTAAATCATGAATTACCAACAAGTTACTAAATCGACACATCCATTTTTTGAGACCAAATCACCTTCCATTGCAACTAAACGCTTAATTAAGAGAACTCCTCGTTCAGTGGGAGACCTAAAAACCACAATGTCACCTCTTAGGTTTATGATAGGTCAGGTACCGTGCAGGTGTCGTGTGGGTAAAGAGGGGTCTTAGTAGTATGAGGTCTCCTTCGAAGAGGGTTGGCTCCATTGAACGTCCTTTGACCTTGTGGGGTTTCAAATAAAGTGAAACCATCACTAAACTTAAAATGTTGGAAATAAATGTTTCAAAAATGCAATATGCGACTACACATTTTGTAGTAAATTTAATTGGTAAGGAATTCAACTTCATCAACGTGATACTTAATTTATTGTTTATTTTATTGATTTCAAATTAATTTATTTTTATTGTAAAATTAAAATTTTTCTTGTTTTTAATATTTCTGGAGTAGTCATTAATTTACTAAATTCTATAAAAGAAGCAGTAATGGCTAGGATTTTCATGTTAAAAAACCATTTAGTTTTTTAATTTATTTCCACTTTGAATGATTCGTCTTTCTAAAATCTACCAATGATTTGATTTTCGGAATTAAATTTAAACTCTTTCTCGATCGCGTCGGCTTCCCCCCCGTTTGATTAATCAACATTAATTTTGACAAATACCTTTCTAGATAAATTTTTTTTTAATTATTGAGTTTACTTATAAGAACTAAAGTTCTTTTACTGAGTTTAATAAAGTCAAAAATGTTTAATAATTTCATTTAACTATTGAAAGTCTAATCAAAATTAAATTAAGTCCGACAGGAAAAATGCAGCTCCGGCAAGAGACAACTGACTTGCTTCATCCTTTGAACATTCGACGGGAATAGAAATAACAACTTTGCTTCTATTCCTGTCCAAATAGACTGGAATTTCAAATTGCTCTGTGATTATATTCTGACATTACTTAAAATAATGACCACCTTCCAAGACATGAAACATACTGGAACTCTTGTTACAATAGGCGAACTAACAGAACTCGGGATAAATTTATTTTTTGAAAATAAACAGCCTTCAAGTTCTAATCCTTCTACTTTGATTCCAATTTTGTTGTTTTCCTTATCTGTCCAATCACAGCAAAACTGCAAAAGATCCATTTCAATCCGTTCCGTTCTAAAATAATATTTCAAAAAAGTACATTGCAGTAAACTGTCTCAGTGACTTTAAAAATGTTTTTGGTCTTAGTAAATCCGCTAAATTTATTTCGTGTAAAAATAGATTGCCACTACGAACTAGATTAAGCCATTTCTCGATTTTATAAGCTTTAGACGCAATCATGGAAATATATTTCAAAGGATTTGCCGGTCCTTCCCACTTTGAGGACCATTTAGCCGGGACCTTTGGTAAATTTTAAACTCAATACCACGTGACTGATCAAATCCTTTGCAATTTCACGACTTTCAGGTGATAGGACTGCTTTGTCCCGTAAGTAATTACTTAAAGCTCCAAGATCAGAATGAATTATTTTTACGAGTTCAACCACAGTAAAAAATTCAATTTCAACAAAACTACGAATTGGTGAATGACTCGAATCATATTCAGGATGACTCATTTCCAATTCAATAAACCGTTTATCCTTCAAAATAACTCATCAAGACAACCTTATTGCAAACCTTCCACTGCTTTAGCAAAGGATTGATGGTCAGCAAGGCAATGGTTTTATCGAATGTTACTGATTCTACATTGAATTTAGACAAAAGTCGTAGTCCAGTTAAGACAACACCACTTTTAATATCTTGTACAGACTTGTCTGTGTTTGCAGGTAAACCAAGTATTCCGGGACAGTCAATGTCGGGAATCATTTCAATCGACTTTAAAAAACCCTTAAAATCATTCAAATAAATATTTTTTACATTATATGTGCATTCTGAGGGGACTTTAAAATACCCGATTGTTTCCTTGGAATCCTGAGCGCGGGAATTAAAATATTTGTTTATTAAGTGTTTAAGAATCCGCATATCAAATGGATTATCTACTCGGCCGCCGTAAACTGCGATTTCGAACAAGCCGTGGACTATTTCCCATCTGATCTTCCCAGAAGCTATAGATAAGGGTAGAATGGCCGAATATTACCCTTTGAAATTATTCTATTAAGTATTTCCAGACCAATTTTAAAATCCGAGTATGAAAACTCATAGAACATATTCCACCCCTAAAAGAATTGTTTTCAAAAATCAAACTTGTGGTATAAATCGACGCCTCTCTTGCACAACCACGTGAAAGCACATGAGAGAAAATACTGCTTGTGACAAAGAAGGCATCGAAGGTGTGATAAATTCATTAGGAATGGAACTAACACAGCGAAACATGTTATTTCTCACTCCGGGTGGAGCCTATATATAAACCAAAGAAATACTTCGTAAGTAATCTTGACACATATTTGAAGCAACGTGGATGGGAAATTACAGTGCTGTTCAGTTGACATAAATAAACGAAAGTCAGCATGTTGGTCTTTTAGAGAAGTAAGTTCCTATTGAGGTTTATTTTTTTAATTTTACCTTTTCCAACGATGGCAACCAATGTGTCACAAGATGAAGATTTTTCAGACAAATCCAATGCCCTAATTTGGCAGTTTTCGCAAGTTCATTAATGGCAGTTTCGCACTGACCGTTCCCCATTGATATCTGATGAAATTGACCAAGTTTGCCCATTTTCTCAGCCAATTCTTGAAGCTCTTCCGACGGATCAGATCCGGGAGATGTTATAAATAGTATATGATTATTAGAGGATGATTCGTGGCTATAAATGTCCCGTATGTTTAACAGTCCACAAGAAATGTCGGGAATTCCTTTAAAATGTCGGTAAAATGTAAAACCTAATGAATTGCAAGAAAATTCGCTTAGTGCTAAATGTAATCGATCAGGTCGAAGAGCTTGGACTACTAAAACTCGTTGGAATGATGAAAGTTTGATTTCTGGAAAATCTTTTTCACATTGTGGACTATTATAAAACTTTTGCCAAACATTTCCACAACAAAAATTTAGACGAGAATACAATTCTGGTAAGTTGACCTGTTTTTTCGTAATTTAAATTTACTTGAAGAGTTTTAACTGATTCTCGTCGATCCTCTTCAATCCAGTCTGGAATTGACTCGTTTCCAGGATAAGACTCGAATTGCCGGTTGAAAACTTCCCATTCCTTTATAAAAATAGAATTTATTACTTACAAGATTTTCGAATAACTGAGGATGTACAGAATGTATAAAATATAAAGCAAATGTGAGTCGATCTTCGTTAAATATAGAACGACAGACATAGTCGTAGGCATTCCGCATTAAAGTCTCTGACAGAAAAGTCTGGTAAGGTTTACATTCAGAAATTTTATGTCGTTTCTATCAGTAAAGTTTATAAACCGACCGCGCACTGAAAAATGGATTTTTCAAACACAGCCAGGAAAGATTGCAAACTAAATTGGTACATTGAGTTGAGTTTATAGAGATCTCCCAAAAGAAAATAAATTCGGGAACTGAACTTTACGAATTCTTGGAAGACAGTTTCTTCTTCAGTGAATTTTGAATGTAGTTGTCTTGACTCTTTTAATGCTGTGGAAACAATTTGACTGCTTTCCTTGAGTTTGTTGAGAGATTCTAACAAGTCAAGATCTTGAAGAATGTTTCCGCGAGATTTTGTTAAGTTCTACGAATAAAATAGCGGAAAATGCCTCTATTAAGGAATCCTCTAGTTGGATCAATTCTAAAGACATTTTGTTTTCGGACTCTGCCAATTCTGATAATTTCAACTGGAGTTCAGGCTTTTCATGTTTTACAGTAATTTCCAATAACTAAAATGGAAAGATGAGGATCACCTGATCTCTGAGTCCCGCCTTTGAAGTTGAGAAATTTATGACTGTCATAAAATCTCTTTGGTCAGGATGGATCTTCACGTTTTCATTTCGTGTGATAAAAATTAGCTTAAAGTTCTCGTGGTAGTCCAATGTTTTGTCTCCGAGTTCAATCGTTTGGTGTAATCCTGAGGATCAGTTTATTTACTGATGACCTCGAATTTTGATTTCATTTCGAATTATGGGATGAAGTATTGGTTCAATCTCGTCTGCTTCGATGACTACCAAAGGTTTTCCAAAGCGAATCGCTAATTCCAATGAAGTTGTAAAATTTGGATCCTATTTTTATTTTGAATATTTTCAATCACTTTTTGTTGTACGAATTCAATTTTTGAATCACGATAATTATTTTTTAGGAAAGTGGTTGCCCGCTCAGACGGATCAATAATGAAGAGTACCAAGATACTCTTTTTTTAGTTTGTTTAATTTTTCAAACTTGTTTTATCATGATAAAGTTTTCTCCTTTGGATTTTGATGTGATTTTTTCGCTTTCACTTTCAAAAAATGAACCAAATTTAAAATTGTCAACTCCAAATAGTTCCATCCACGACTTAAGACATTTTTCTCTGATTGTTTCCGATGCAGGAGGCATGTATGTAAGGTAAGCAGCAGCCAATATTGAGTGGACTTGAAGAGACTTGAGTTCTTTAGAAATCTCATCAATCTTTATGAATGATTGATTCCAAGACTAACTTGTTTGGTCCATCTTTCGTTTTCTCCGTGTAATTTCTCAATCAGAGTTGCGGATGCTGTGATTGTATTTTGATATTTGGAGAGTTCTTCTTTCAAGTTTGAGGCCTCTCGAGTATGGGATTCAAAATTTGTTCGTAAAGTTGAAATTTGTTCATCTACTTTACTCATTTCAGTTTGCAGCGATTTTAGTCTTTCTTGGGATTTATTTATGTTTCTGAAACAGTTAAAAACAGCCTGAAATACATTTTAAGTTCATTTTGCTCCGTCATTAAGTCTAATATTGATTCGTAGACTTTGGCGTATTGAAGTACTGCCTTTGTCCATTGAGCCAACGGAGCTGCAGCCAAAGAAGCCCTTTTTGCATTCTAATTCAGTCTTTAGTAAAATTGGATCACTTTTTCCTCAAAAGATTCAGAACGTTGAGAAACAATCAGTTCAACGTTCTTCCAATTTTCTGACCTGATTTTTGAAATATCCGTCGAGATCAAATCTTCTTTGATTCCTCTCGTACCTAAAACTTTCTTCATACTATTCCAAGAGACGTCTTTGATCCCGATCAGTCGCAATACGCATTCAAGAATGTCTCTAACAATATCGGGAGGAACTCTCATGGATTTTATTTCTGTGAGAGAGTCGGTGGTTATTCCGCGAATTGAAGCATTTGCAGCTTCAATCGTAGGTTGGACTGCTGACAGCTTTTGGTCGATTGGTTTTTTTCTCTCTGTAATTTTATCGGTTTCTTTAATTATAAGTTTTTGTAGTTTTTCAATTTCTTCTCTCTGTTTTGTTGTTTCCTTTATTTTATATCAATCAAAATGATACTTGCATAGTTTGCGTTATTTGCTGGAGAGCTTCGTCTGCTTTTTGTTGCTTTATTGGCAGCAACTTTGATTTTTCAGCTGCCACAGTCCTCAAATCGTCAACCAACAATTTAGATTCGTTTAATTTATTTAATCCGCTCTAAAAATGAATATGTATAACTACCATTAGTCGAGCAACCCTGGATTCTAAAATCGTTTTCTTCTCGTTCATGACCTTTTGGTAGGTTGATATAAACGAAATATATTTGAATGGAGATGTGTCAATCAAAATATCCTGGCAGGATTTATTAATTTCGTAAAAATAAGTCGCCAGCTGTTCATCCACAGTTTTTTTATTCATTTTAGAAGTAACTAGATCATTCGATTTATTTAATTTTGATAAAAGCAATTCCGGAATCTTGTAAAAATAGATTTAAGAAAGAACCAGTCTCATCGTTTCAGTTTTCCAGTTATTTTGCCAAATAATGTTGCAATGTTTAAAGAAAGCTGGATTCTCGTGACAAACAGTAGAAAAATTGTCAGCCTTATCATTCATTATAAGAACGATATGCAGATTTTTTTGAACTCCTGAAAATATATTTGCACATACAAAACTGGAAAGGAAAAAATTATTGACAGATCCGTCAAAATTTGTCTCAGAACACATCTCATTTAAAACGGATATCAGCGACTCAAGTTCCCCGGTTTTATACAAGCCAGGGATTTCTCCAGAAGACAAAAAACTGTTGATCATTTTGTAGTAAGATGGATTTCTCAAATGATGATCTTTCAACAAAAATATTATTTTTTCTCCTTCAATACCAGCAGATTGCATTGCCTGAAAATATTTTAGAATTTACTGACAGCTTTCAAATAGTCTTTAAATTGTCTTATTTCATACATTTTCCCTATTTTTGGAGTTATAATCTTTATTCCATGCATATAAGCAGTAAGCATAACCGCGGATGTCCTTCCAATTCCGCTACTCCCAACGAAGAGAACAGATCCACGCGGCTGAATCAAAATCCGATCAATTTTCAAAACATTTTCTACAAAGTCATCTACCGGAATTATATTTAGTTCTGTGATTTCCCTTGCTAATTGATTATTGACAAATTCAAGACCATATTGCTTGAGACCTTCCAAAATAATCAAATTCAATTTGTCCTTCGACACTGTGGAGATCATCTTCGCCGAGGGATTTCCCAAAGATGTAAAAATCGCTTAAATTTAAAATTCAAAATAAACTTGAAGTTAAATCATTTAGTGAATAATTCCAACTTGATTTAATCATATTACGTAATAAATCGTCGAATATTTCTAAGGATTCAACTTTTTTGATTCTATCACGAAATAAACGTAGAATTTCATGTACTAACACTTTCAATAACTAATTTTAACTAAAAATTATCTTTTACATATTTTGAATCATATTGTGCTGAAAAGTCATAATTAGCGACCCCGAAAATTATTTTGCTTAAGTCTTTGGGACTAAATATACATTGAGGATTTTTATCCAAGTCAATTTTTTTTCTCAACTATAATTTATTAAATTACTCACAAGAAACCTCAACAAAAAACTTAACCAGGAAATTTATCAGTTCCACGTTTTTGTGTTCAGTCAATCCAGAGAAGCCAGGAAGTTTGAAATTCAAAACGTAATTATAAAATATTTTTTTCATTTCCTCTTCTTCTGTCGGTCTAGCGAGATTTTAACCATTTTTAGTTTACTCGATATAGCACACTGGAATCTCAGAGGTGAATCGACTTGACAACACATGCCGACCAGTATCATGGTCACTAATTCCGCACACAATTTGAATTCCCTCAAAAAGAACAAATTCAAGATTATCGTCGTAAAATCCGTTATACGTGAAAATCTAAATTTATAGCAACTCAAAACTTGTTGAAGAAAAGCAACAAGTTGAGTCGTTCCCCATTTATCTGGTTTACAATAATCAATGTTTTTTAGATATAAAACAATTCTTTCACAATCTTTTGGTCTGTAAACTCTTCCTGTCGCAGTGGTTAACATAATGCATAGTTGAGAAAGGCGGAGAATTAAATGTTGAGGACTCGTCTCTGTACTGCAGTAAATTGTGGTCAAATAAACAGATCTTCGGTCACGACAACATTTTTCAAGCATTAGACTAGTAAATAAGAGTTCTGTTTATTGAAATACGTTTTCCCGCTTCCTGGTGGTCCAACCATTAGAAAGTTGTGAATATTGTCCGAATCTAATAGTCTTGTGTAGAAACTCATTTTTTGTTGCGCGAGTGCAGTGTTTACAAAAAAGTTTCTTTTACAGAATCGGCATCGAACTATTTATAATTTAGACAGAATACATCATCGGTGAAGGTTTTTAACTTTTCTCCGTCAAAATACCACCCAACTTGATCAGCTGATTTCTTATTTTCTCCAATAAGTTCAAAAACCTGAAAAAATAATAAATAAAAGAAATTACGTAGTGAGTTAAACGCTGACGGAAAATTGTTTTTCCGTTACTTCCGAATCCACGAATCATTGCGATGGCAAATTCCAACAAATTCGAAACTCCTTTTAGATGTGACAACCCACTATTAACTACTCCAACAGCACTAATCGGGATGACTGTCCCAATCTAGAAATTCTGCAAATTTGTGGAAACCTCTTTGAGACACCAATCAAAAACTTTGTGAAAATAAGTTTCAATCCATTCAACAAGTTTTTCGTTGTCTGAGCTAAATTTTTTAATCCAAGATTTCACAATTGCGGAGAAATCTATAGTCTCATTACTAGTCGGCATATTTTGTTAAAAAATACCTGATATAGACAACTCCGAGGCGGGAAATTGTGGCTGGAGAAGCATTCGTCAGATCATGCGTTTCAAAAATAAAATTGACATTTTCTCCAAATTTAATTCTTTCACCAGATGGGAGTGTCAAAAGGTGATTATCGTCGAGGACAGAATTAAGGGATTCGATCCATTCCGGGTCAATGTCTCCATCACAGACCACGAAAGAGAGTATTTCTGAGGACTCTCTAACAATTTGACGAGCAGCGCATGTTAAGATCCCATCAGTCCATTCTCGAGTGTCATAGTCAATCTGTCCTAACAACTATAATATATGTTTATTGTTTTTGATTAAAAAACTTGCAATTTTGTCACTGCTTTCGGGTTTAGGGCATATAGTCGGACTATTTGTCCATTTTTTATCAAAGCATTTGTTAATAATTTCCAAAGAGTCGACTTTCCTGATCCACTGGGACCTACGATCACGACCCCAATGCGTTGTTGAATTTGCTCATGTAGTTCGAAAACCTTTTGAATCTAAGAAATTTTATACCCTTTTAATAAAAAACCTGCATAGAAGATTCAGTAAGATTCATTTCAACATAACTCTGTTTCACATATTCAGTCAGGCTGTTGTTAGTGACATTGCTCAGATGAACAGACTGAAACACAGCTTTGACCAAATCATTAAACACGAGCGAATCATAATGAGACAATTTTGACAAAGTATTAAGACGCAGAGCTTCAACCACAACATGAAATTCAATATCATTATAACCAGCTTAAAAATGTTTTAACTGTTAAAAAACCTTTTTCTCGATCTACTTTTTGGATAATATTTCCACAGCTTTTCAAAACTGTCTTAAGTGCCCGTAATCCCCAATCATAATGTTGACGATATGTAAGAAGACTTCTTGGAAATAACATAATAAATATCACTCGGCAGAAGAAAATATTGAAACAAGTTTTTTCCCAATTTTCTTAGCTTCAACAAATCCTTCAGAAAACAAAATCACTTCAGCGATCAGTTCATTGTCGGGTTTGGACATGACGACTGGCCGAAACAGTTGTTTTAAATTATCAGGAAGCTTTTGTCGCCCACCATATCCTTTTCCAGCCGGATTCATTGTTATAAACATATTTGAGTTGAAATTGACATCAATCTGAAATGTTTGACCTTAAAATAGGAACATGTCTTCCAAGTAGTTCAACGGTTTTATGTCGGAATTTGATTGCTTGCTGAATCGTTTGAATGTGCATTGAAAGTATGGAGAGCACAGACTCTTCCAGTCTGTTGAACTCGTCAAAGCATCCCCAAGCACCACATTTGAGCAATCCAACAAAAATCCTTTCCATTGACTTGACGTCGATGCCCTGATTTAACTCAAAAATTGAAAAACTTCGTCGCAGTTAAAAACCAAAACTTGCCTTCCAAAAATAGCACCGAGAGCCTTCACAGATTCTGTCTTACCAGTTCCAGCCGGACCGTACGGATTACCCCCAAGCCCCGTAACCATGGCTAAACAGAAATAATTCGTTAAATTAAAAACCTTGTGTGAGTGTCAGAAAACATTTATCAGTAAGTGGAGTATGTACAAGTTTGGGAGCATTTCCCTGGTATTCGTAAGAATAGTTTGTGGTGGAATCAACCATTTTGAAGCTCACTGTCCCGCTCTTATCAATGTAAGCACTAAAAAAGTATTTTTTGTACCAAATCGACATACCGTAGTTGTTTTTGCCATTCCCAATCTTCTACGTTTAAAATTCTAGCAGAAATTAGTTGATTCACAATTTCCAAATTATGAACACAGTCGAGAATAAGATCTTTTAATTTCAATTTCAAAACACGGTCATTCACGGTGTTTTCACGGAGTTTGCAAAGGTCATTCAGTTTTTTTTGCAAGTTTTGTTTAAAAGTATTTAGAGACCCCTCTCTTATAGAATTCTCGCAGGATTCCGTAAATTTTATTGAGTCTCCAAGTAATAAAATCTCACGTTTTATGCCGTTTTTACCTGGGATGGATATTTTCCGTAATTCGTTTGAGCGTGAGTTGATTCTGAGATCAAATTTCGAGCTAAAATTGTGAGTGTTCTCACCATTTCTTCCGATAATTTATTCAACCATTCCTTTCGTTTAAAACCATTTTTTTACTTCAACAAATTTGGTGACCTCAACATAATTGGAAAGAGACACTCGGTCGCCTTCGACAGAACAAATTGCGGTGATTTGAGTCAGTTTTTCGTTGAATTCCACGGAATATATTCCTGCGAATAGTTTTTTGAGATGATCCTGAATAATCGTGGGGTTTGTTCCCTGGCCGATAACTTCTAAGAGGCTTTCGTCTCCGATGAAATAAAATCGCGGAAAATTGAGTCTTTTCTCCTTATATATTATTAATAACAACATTTTTACTTCTAAATAGTCGTTCAGAGCTTTTTGACATCGATGCAATTGATCCGACAGGTTTTCAAACTGTGTTTGTATTCCAGGCCTACTGGATAGAGATAAGACTCGGTTATCGTGAGAGATATCATTCAATATATTCCTATTTGTGATATAAATACTATTACTTAATCTCGTTATTTGTTTTATTAAATCTTGCCTGTTGTGGGAGTGACCCTTTACCAAAAATTGGTTCTAAATGTATCCATTTTCGTTGTATTAAGTTTAAATTATGAAGAAGGTTGTCCAATTTACCCAATTTTTGTTCCCATGCACTTATTTTATCACCAAAAAGTCCAGAATGACTAAATTCCTTGAGAGATTGGACAATCAACTGATTATCCCCAACCTTATACTAACAAATCCAAAAATACGTAGGAAAGTAGTTCTTTCCATTCTTTAATGATTTTAACCACAGAATTGTCCGATGCAATGTAATTTGTCAATGAGAACGTACAACTTGAACCCCAAAGGTCGAGTTCTCTCAATGATCTTCTAATGGCGATCTCACCTTTGGCCCTTTTATTTATTTCCTATAAAATTTAATTTTTATTTACTTTTATGATTTCGAATTTAAGAATAATTTCTTGTTTTTGATTCAAAATATCTCGAAATAAAAGTTTCTCAATTGTCATATCTTTAGGAAGTCTGATCAAATTAAAAAGTTCAATCCAGTGGTCTACGGTCAGATCATCACCTCGGAGCCATTTCAAGCATGGAATTAATTCCTAACGGATTATTTTCCGTTTTGGATTTACTTTGAATTTTTCGATTTCGTTGCATAATTTTATGTTTATGAACGTTTTTTGTTCGGATTTGAGTTTGTTTTGCCATCGGTTAATCAAGTCAGTAAAATCTTCCGTGTTTGATCTGCAGTTGATAATGCGGAAAGAACCTGAATGAAATCCAGTCCTCAGATTCGAGTTTTTTTAATTCTGAAAAAAATTCTAAAAACAAATTCCATTTTTCTTGGCTCATAGAAATTTGTTGGATTATTTTTTCAATGTTTTCAAGTTCAGATGAATCAGCCTCAAAGTATTCGACATTCCGTCTAAAATAAAACATTTTATTCACCGTAAAATTTCGACTTGTTTTATAAAAATGTCAAAATTATTTTTTTGAGAAATAATTTGATTGGTTTTTTCTTTGATTTTTTCAAAATCATCCTCGAAATCTTCGTCATTTGGAACTAAATGATTCCACCGCGATTTAATTTTATCAACGTTTTTCCGTGCTTCGATCACATCACTGGAAATTTGTTCTTTAATTGCTTTAATCTTTGAATAATTTAAAATTTTATGCCTGTTTTTTTAGCATTACGTCATAGTTATTTATCGTTGATTCGAATTTTTCAAAATTTCTCCGAGCCATTCCAACAGATTGAACACTTTTTCCCGCGACAATTTTTAACAATTTATTCTTTTTTTCAACCGAATCAATTTCAATTTTTAACTAAATATAATTAAGTAAATAAACAGAATTAAGTTCCCTTGTCCATTCAATCTTTTTGTTGGAATATTCAACAACTTCTTCGACTGACTGAGGAGTCTTTTCCAACGAAGATTGTGCCTCGAAAATATTTTGAGTCAATTTTGTGTTCGTGGCTTGGATCGAATCACTCAATGTGGCCACCAATGCCTCAAAATACTTTTCCAACAAGTCGTCGATAGCTCCCTTCATCAAAACTGTGTTTATCAAAACACAATCCACTTTTATCTCACTTTTGTAAATATAGAAAACTCTACTTTGGAATTCTTTCTGCTTCTCTTCCTTTTGCTTTCATTTCTCGAAAGTTTTCCTCAAATTCTTCAATTTTCGTTACGTTTTTGGCAACAAAAGTCTCAATTTCAACCGAACTGAGAACAAACCACGGCTAAAAATATAAAATACAAAAAATAACTTTAAAACTGACGAGAATATCGTCCAATCTTTCAAAAATGTTCTCAATTTTACCATAAACAGATTTAATTCTGTCAACGTTTAAGTTTATCATTGTCGGAAAAATTCGATTTTGTTTTCCCGCGCTGACTCCTCTAAATTGTCTTGGAATAGTGACGAATCTCCTGACTTCCTTCATGAAGCTCATTCTCGAGTCTTCAAGAGAAGGCTTGAATTGCAATTTATTTTGTCTAAACATTAATCGACTTAAAAATATGCCTAAAAATTAAATCTATTTTGAATGGAGGGAAAATATCATTAAATAATTCCATTCCAATCTGATATTGGAATTCGAGAGCTTTGAAAAGTTGGTGATCCCAATGATTTCTCCAACCCTGCATATCTTCCGGCGAATATCCCTATTTTGTGTTATTAATAAAGACTTGGGATTCTAGGGATGTGAATATTTGCCGAAACGTGACCATTTCACTCTTCCACTGTTGTTGATTACGTAATAAATCAACGTCAAATAACATTATTGTCTGTTTTTTTATTTCTACAACCAACCTTGTCTATGAGTTGCTCGTGGCTTGACATTAGACGTCGATTTTCTTGGGAAAGTTTTTCGCTGATTTCTTTGAGTTTTTGAACATAATTTTCCAATTCTTCACAGTTTTTCCACGTGATTTCGTCGGTTCCTGTTTTAAGGTGGTTTAAAAACATTTCCGACCATTTTGTTTTTTTCGGATAATTTCCTCGAAGGCTCTTGCCGTGGAAATCATCATTGGTTTCTGACAGGGGATCATTTGACGGTCAATCGAGTTGTAAAAATGTGCGACCTGTTTTTTACTTGAACAAACTTTTTTATACTTTCCGAAGAGAAATTCCATAATTGTAATATTTTTGTCCTTCGTTGACAATTTCCATTATTTTTGACGGAATGGTAAAACCGAGGTTTGACAAATGACGGACATCCTCCAGTAGGGCAACCAACTCGTCACTATAGCTTACTTTGAGCTTCCCATTTGTATGGTCCATCGTCATTACTTTGCCCGTGATGACCAGCCTTTGGATTTGAGTTTAAAAAATTACTTATTTTCTGAGGAATCTGCTTTTTTGAGAATTTCTCGACACCAGTCGTTGTATTTGTCCTGCTTCCATAATGATAGTTCTGTTTTTATGCTATTTAGGGTGTTTAGAAATGAAGAAAATCCGTCTAAATCGCTTAAAATTGCTTTTCCAATTGCAATATATTCTTCTACCTATATAAATTATTTTATAAATTTGTTTTTGACTTTTTTGTTTTGATGGAATACCCAGGACATTTGATTAATAAATAAAGATTGGTGGATTATTCTAGAAGGTTCCGTCTTGTGTGACATAATTGAGTGAACCTCTTCTTGGAAATGTGTCACATCAATATTCATTTGACTTAAAAGATTCTTTCTATTTAAAAAATATTAATATTTTTTTAACCTCTCATCTATTAATTTCTCCTTAATTTGAGGCATAGCAACAAGGTCGGTGAATTGCCCAAGTTTTGTTAAAAGCTTAAAATAAAAAATATCCACTACTTTACACGAGTTTTGGCTGAATTGTATGAAATATTCTTTTAATTTATCAATAAAACATGGCAAAAAAGTTGAAATAATTTTTTCATGTTCAGCCACTGCTTTTCCCCAGTCCCTAGCCGTATACACATTGGATTGAAACACGTCCAAGTCTAATAGGCTTATTTATTAAAAAAACTGTCAAAAGGCTTAAATATTTGTTCTTTTGTAAACATCATGTTTTCTTTATCCACAAATCTAGAAAGCTGTTCACAACATGTTCTGATTTTTGTAATCTGAGGTGTAAATATTACAATTTAACTTCTTTAATTCTGTTGCCTAATTGATTCGTCATTTTAGGCTTGAAGGGTCCCCCCTTCCATTTATGGGGAACGTATTGAGGCCAGAATTGTTCGGTGAGAGATATACACATTTCTTCAATCTATCAGTGACCTTTATCCCCATTTCTAATAAATTTTTTGATTTAATAAAAGTTTCTTTCCAAATATTTTCCTTGCTGAGGACAGTTTGTATTTGGCATGCAAAAGTGCTGTCTTCAACATTTAGGAATGCTTTAATTACCTAAAACAAGCATAAAATGCTCCATTCTGTTTTCTGGATAGTTTTCATAATCTGAATGGCGCCATAAATCGTCGAGAACATCAAAACAAATTTCAACAACTTCATTCAACTCGGAAATCCCAAAACATTCAAGTCCGTCGAATTTTCGACTTAAAGGAGAGAGAATTGAATTGTATTTATGAGCGATTTTTGATTTGATTCACAATTTTCACAACTCAGGTTGGCCCAATATTCAAATTCGTCAAACGGGGTTAAAACAACTAAAAAATATCATTATGAATTATTTACATCCATAGTCCTGAACTGTTGAGTTTTTGAGGAATTTTTTAAGTCCCCAGTCTAGTTGTGATGTCATATTTTTGAGTGTCGGGTCCAATTTTTGTTTTATTTCTGAACAACTGAGTAAAGGACCATAAAGCTGGAAGTATTATTCGAGTGAGTTACTTGATGGATTGCATAGTAGAAGGACGCGATTGGAGAAGAGGACATTGAGCACATCAAAATATTATTCTTTGACTGCTCAATTTCTATTGATGGAATTCTAAAAAAAGCAATCGTTTCAAGTTTTTTATCTTCGTTGTACTAAGTAAATAAACTGAAAAAAAATACATTGATTCTGAAAGTTAAGAAATTTGATTCCCGTTGGCAGTATAAAGTCTTTGCATTTGAGTGATTAATAAATTGAGAAAGTGCCTTCAAACTTTCTTGAGACAGGGGCGCACTATTTTGCTCAACGTCAAAGTAAGCAGAAGCAGTGGAAATAATAAAATTTCTTTGATTTTCTTCCATTCAAATATTTTCCTAACAAAAATTTTCGTTTGAGTTGCCGGGGAACAATAATATTTGTTCTCTGAAGCATTAAAATTCTAATTCAATATTATTAAAATGAATAGATAATATTTAATATTTTTCAAGACCAGTCAATTATTACTGAAAACGAACTTGGATAAAAACATTTTATTTTTATAAGAAAATTAATGTTGGGTTATTTGTAGCAATAGACAAACCTACATTTGCTTATACTTATAAATCATAATTTTTCAACAAAACCCATCACCAAATATACAACAAAACACAAATAAATATTCGTACATTTGTGACCACAGAAGCTCAACTAGAGCCACACCAACAACTTTAATCGGATTATAAAAAACCCAATGAAAGTTTTAATGTATCATAAAACCAAAATTAATAATCATCTAACTAAACTTCTGCCAAAGCAGGGGAAACATCCTCCGGACTAACCTCCTCCTTCGAATGGCCTTCCTCATTCTGCTCCACGTCCCCCTCCTTCTTCACTTCCTCTCCTTCTTGACCCGTTTCTGCAGTAGAAAGAACAAACTGTGAATCATCAATCACCTGAGACTTCCGGTCGTTGATTATGGCTACAAACACATCACAAAACCCCACAAACCATCCACAATAGAAACTGTCGCCTCTAAACGAGATCTCGACTCGTCATTGAGGACTTTGGGGTTATAAAATATATGTGGCTGTGCCTCTGTGCGGATATGATATCTCAAATTCACTGTAGCACTCTCCCATTCTTTATGCTACTCCATCAACCCACCAAAACTTACTTCCGTGATGGCACCCAACTTTCTCTGCATTAAATTCAATCTGTGCTGTTTTTCCATTCGCTGAGAAAACAGCGACTGGATTTCATTGGCTGTCTGCACTCGCTCTTCATTCTCTCTCTGTTCTACCTCCATTTCCAGTTCCCTTCTTCGGATTGCCTTAGGATTATATATACAACAAACAACCTCTGGTTTCCTCATCAATTTGGCTTCATCTTCCTTAAAGTCCCTCAATTTATTCAACAATGCACCAAAAAGTCTTTTATTTCTAAAAAAATGATAAAAATTGTGACTACCGTTGTTTATTGGCATCGGATGACTTGTAGTTACCGTCATTCGTTATTTCTCGGTGAGACAAAGGCTCTCTGACAATTTCCACGACGGAGGACTGAACTGTAGGCTGAAATAAAATAGAAAATGACACAAACTCGTCTAGTGGAGTTGTCGTTGTCAGAAAACCAGCCATTGTCGTTATCTGACTCGGAATATGTCTGAGATCTGCTAAATATTGCCTAAATAACCAACATTGGCTCTATGCGACGTTTTGGCTGAGAAACGTTCCTAAAGTCATCTCTTGGCCATCTCATGTTTGGCCGATTCCGAATTGAGAGTTGTCTATTGGATGGTGGTTATAGATTAGGACCTTTGGAGTGCTCCGGGACCGCCGATTCGCCTTATGTTTGAGTCCACACTTCGCAAGTCTCCCCTAGTTTTATCAATTTGCTCATTGAGGAGGAAGATGACCTTTTCTGTGTTATCTTCGATTACACTCATACTGTTCTAAAATTAATTATTGAATTAATTTTGTTAATATTTAATTAAAAATATTATATTTAATAAAGCGTAGTATGAACAACAACACAACAGAAATTACAATCAAAAATAATGTGCAGAAATAAATTATATAATTATATTTAAAAAAATAATTATTTATGAACATTTAAAAAAATATTCACAAATATTCAGGTTGTGCAATGCTAAATAAATTTATCAAAATTTGCCCGCGAAAAATATCAGTATTTCGCGCCCTTTCTACATCAAAGGAGAAGCAAGACCCATTTCTTTACACGGACAATAACTATATAACCCCAGTCCGGGCAATGAACGAGTATTTGCTTGTCCGGGAAGACCTGGATAAACTCCAGAAATTTTACCGTCGAAATCCGTACGACCAGTCATATCCCTTCATCGTATATTTGAGACAAGACATTGAAGAATTCACCATTAAAAAATTCGGATCTTTGGAAAAATTTAAAATCGAGTCCCAAAAACGACGAATCTCTCCCAAAAAATCCACGACGGTGACATTCCGTGATTTTGTAAAAAACGGAAGTGGAAAAGTCGTCTCAATGGCGATAATTGTAAATTCCTTCAACTTTCTGTTCAAATCAGTGGCATATATATACTGTGGGTCACACTCAATGTTCGCGGAAGCAGTTCACTCGTTGGTCGACACTTTGAATCAAATCCTGTTGGCCGTCGGTCTCCACCAGGCCATGAAAAAACCTGATTTTTTACATCCATATGGATATGTCAATCTCCGATATATTTCCTCGTTGGTTGGAGGGGTGGGGATTCTGTTTTTTGGGACTGGACTGACTTTATATAACGGGCTATTGGGGTTAATCCACCCTGAAGAACCTGTTTATATGTTTTGGGCGTTGTTTATTCTTATTGGTTCATTTCTGTCGGAATTGTCGTCTTTTATTGTCGCATATCGAGAAATTAGACAGTCTTCAAAAGCTAGAAATATTCCAATTTTTGATTATATTACTCTCGGAATTGACCCGAATGTGACTGTCGTGTTGTTGGAGGACATGGCGGGAATTGGTGGGGTCACTCTCGCCGGGATTTGCATGTTTTTGACATATTGGACGGGCAGTATACTTTTTGACGTTCTCGGCTGTGTTGCTATTTCGTTATTGCTTTCGACTGTCGGGGTTTTTATTGTGCGTCAAAATGCACAACTTTTGATGGGGAAATCAGTTTCTATCAAAGTCTACAGAGAAATGAGGACTGATTTGGAGAATGATCGGGTCATCAGGGCTGTCCACGACATCAAGGCTATCGAATGTGGCCAGTCAAACATTCATTTCAAAGCAGAAATTGATTTTGACGGCTACCAGATTACCGATATTTATCTAAAAACGACCAATTTGGATAATATTTTGATGGAAATTAAGCAAATTGAAACTACGGATGAACTTAAATCGTTTTTATTGTTTCATGGAAAAAATTCAATCGATCAGCTTGGCCAGGAAGTTGATCGAATTGAGAAAATTTTAAAGTCTAAACATCCAAATCTCAGACATGTTGATCTCGAAGTTCTTTAATAAAAATATATTTTTTGATTCTGTCTGTTCCTAGTAAATCAAAGTCAATCTTGTTCTGGTAATCGTTGATAAATATTATTTGTTTTATTTTTTATATTAATTGAGATATTTGTAATATATTTAAATAGATAAATAAATATTTAAATTCAAATATGGATGTTGGTAATAAGGTGGTGTATTTCCATTTTGATAATAACATCAGGTTGGGGACATTTTTGCCTACGCTGGAGAATCATTTTCAAAATTCGCAAATTTTACGGCTTCTCTTGAATCTGGAAGTGGAAATAACCCGTCAAGGTACCACCAATCAACGAGTCCTCTCCAGTGGCAAGTGGACAGATGAGGAGATCCTCCAACTCAAACAATCCGTGGAAAGATTTCGCGACTGTCTTCAAAATGTTTTAGGCAGAGTTAAAGAGCGTTCTCTGTTTGAATATTCTTTTATTTGTAGGAATCTGGACAATATGGCAGTCAAAAGGACCTCCACGGAAATGAGCAATCCTCTTTCTAATCAAGACATCAACGAATTCTCAATGTTCAACGATATTCCTGAAAGTGAAGGTTATTCTCTTTCAAATCACCAAATAGTGACTGAGGAAATTGTGGAAGAGACTGGGCAGTGATTTTTGGTGTCTTTTTTGTTTGATTTAATGACTTTTAATTTGATTAATTTGTGTTTGAAGGATCTCTGTACTAAAAACGTGGATTTTTCAAGTTTTTTGCGTTTTTATGGTCAATAATGCGTAGTTTTATGCCAATAGAACTTATTTGGTGTACTAGATTACGACAATTTATCATATTTTTAAAAATTTTATTTTCAAATTTATACTTTTTAGTTAAATAAATATTTTTTAGTCAGACGGTTTACTTGCCTAAAAAGAATAGGAAATTTTAGTAGATTTTGATTTGTTTTTTATTTTTTTAATTTCAAAATACAGTGAACCCTCGCATATTGGTCATTTAAATTTAATTAAAATGAAATTCGCTACTTTTTGGCTCTTGATCTTCTTTTAAACAAATTTCGTGTATGTTTTGATCTTCAATATTAAAGTCTTTTAAAGGATCGAAAATATGAATCACAAGCATACGATTATTTGTGCCAAAATAATGAAATCTTTTGAATGATTTTTTATTATAATTATACTTTACTGACATAAAAAAGAAAATAAATAAGGTTACTATTAAATTGTTATCGAGGATTTTATTATTTTAAAGATGTCCAGGGGAAGAAAATCTGAAGTAAGTTTTTAGGTAATCGTTTCTCCTTTTTAATATAGTATTAATTAATCATCTGATCGTTATAATTAAAAATAAATATTACAATATTATTTCCATCTATTAAATTCACTCGAGATGATGACACGCATATCTTCGGTAAACTTTACAATTATATTTTTAAAAATAAAAAAATGAAACCATTTATCTAAAGAATAAAAAGGGATAAATTAGTTTCCATTTTGAACATCGACATTATTTTTATTCTCGTATGCTAACATCTCCTTCAATTTTTGGACAAGTTCACATCGCGGGACAATTATCTCATTCCTCGTATCTACCCGTTGAATAATAACCACATCATTGACAATCTCATCCTCCCCAAGGATCACTGCCAGCTTGACCTGCTTTTCCTGACTGATAATTTTTTGCCCCTTAAAATTCGTATTTGTTTTATAACAAAACTCAGTCTATAAAAATAAAAAATCACAGATACGTTCATTCCTGCATCAAATGAATCGCGGCATAATTTAATCCTTTCGGAAATCATTTGATTTTGGCCTTCTGAATCTGTTTTACTAAGGATTGTGATCACAAATACTTCAATTTGTGTTCAAAACACAACTGTCCTGCTAAAAAAATACTACAACTATACAACTATGATTTTTTCTGCATTTGTGTAGAAATTCGGTATTTTCTCCCGAGTTAGATTTGTCATAGACTATTCTAACGCATTTTGTAATAATAGTGCTCGAAATTCCGTCAGGGTTCCATTTCCTGCTTGCATGAACATCATTATGAGGATTATTGTGATTGGCTAAATATGTCTTTATCCCAGCCTTGAGAATCAAAAAACAGTCTTCGCATGAATTAAGCTGCGGAGAATATGGTGCATCAAATCTTCGAATTGTATGTTCTACTCGCACACCTTCAAAATTTCCTTGTTTTTTATGGATTGGAGCATTATCTATATAAATAATAATTTCTTCTCCAGCTAAACTGTCAGATAATGCCGTCATAAAATTGCAAATTTCGATTTTTTAGATCCAATGTATGATTCAAATCTCACAATTGTTCCATTGTCATCAATTCCCAAAATAACGTTAAGATTCACTCCTTTGCTTTCCCTTACTGGAACTATCGCACGTGATCCTATATAGCAGAGGTTTCCAAGCTTTTTTTACGCGCCTCCCTTAGAGAAAAAGTACAATCTTGCGCTCCCTTTATATTCCATAATATAATACAATATTTGCAATCCTGTAAGAAACTTTGTACGATGCAGTAAAGCATTTGAAGAGACAGAAACAAGTTTTTTTAACGATTTCGTTTGGTTATCAAACTCTTCTAATTTTCTTTTAAAAAATTCTTCAGACTTATGGACATGTTCAGAATGCATCGTTTCAAAATGTCTTCTTATTTGCATGGCCTCATACTATCTGCTGCAAGTGTGTTTGAGGCAAAGCAAACAGAGGGGTTTTTCCATAGAATCAACAAAGATACGTGTGAATCTAACAATAAGTAAGATGGAAAGTATTTTCTTGTCTTTGGAGTGGTATTGATTATATTCCAATCATTTTGATTTTTGAACCATCGTCAAAATCTTTATTATTCGTGAATTTTCTTTTGCAACCACTCAAGAATTTATTCATGTGTTAAAATTATTTAATTGTCTATAAATTAAATAAATTTTTGAAAAAATATAATTTTTAAATTAATAACTATTATTATCGGAATATAGTCACGTTTTTTAACATAGATATAATTTTTTCTAAAATGTTTCTGAAATACTTTTCGCGCCTCCCTTGACACGAGTCAACGCCTCCCTAGGGAGGCGCGCCTCCCCATTGGAAACCTCTGCTATATAGGATCGGCCGAATTTTTTTAATGTAAAGAGATTAAAATTTGTTTCGTCCAAATGTAATTTTTTATTGTACTAAGTTGATAATCGAATGCAAAATTTTTTTTTTTCTATATTTTCCAGGCTATTCCTGGAAATGGTTCTCTCGCAGCGTTTTGTAGGTAATCAATCGCTCATCAAGTCGGTTATATATTGTCGCAAATCAACTTTATTATTTTCTTTAACATTTTCGTAATTCTTTCAATGTATCGATGGATTATCCTCAATTTTTTCAATTATCAATTCATATCATCATCCGTAATTAATCGTAGCATCCCTTCTACCTCCACGTTTAAAAAATACGGATTCCAATTTTTACAATGGCTAAGCTGTTGTCTTCTGACACCAAGATCGCGAGCAAGATGTATATAATCGCCATCCTTTTCATCCTAACTTATAAGTGCTCTTCTTGTAGCTCTGACACTCTGTGAATTTTTTCTTGAAATAAAATTCGTACAGGAACGGCATCAGAAAATATAAAATAAATGACAAATCGGCAAAAGTCAAAATTAAAAAAATGTCAATATCGATGAAAAAAGTGTTGAAATTGAATGTCGCCTGAATATCGCATTGTTAAAATTGATACAAAAAGTGTCAAACTTGAATTGAAAATGGCATAAACACAAACTTTTAATTTGTTTTCACAAAATGCGAAGAGACGTTCGACTCCAACAGAAAAACCAACACATGGAATCTTGGTATCATCCTCTTGAAACATGTTGACTAAATTGTCATAACGGCCACCTCCAGCTACACTTCCTACCGAAAACTCGTCTCCACTATCTGTGAAAAATTACGTCATCCAAAAACTCAAACCCAAAAATTGAACTTCAAAAATCAGCCCCGTGTGGTAATCCAATCCTCAAGCAAGGCTCAAATCAAAATTTAACTATTTTAAGTATTTTTTATGCATTATACCTTTTCGACTATTCCAAAAGACTCACAGTAATCAAATAGAATGTTCATTTCATCGAAAGCAACTCGAGCAGTTTATGAGATTATTATCCATCATTAGTTTTGCAACCAACTCCTTTCCTCCTAGTTTAATTAAACGTTGCAATAAATTATAAAATCGTCTTATAAACAAACCATTGAGTTAAACGTATTTTTTAAGTTTTCCACTACGAATTTGTCTATTTTTAACTTGGAGCAACTCAGCTTCAACTTCACTCCACGGGACCTTAATAAGGTACTTTTGCATTTCATCCTGCACGAAAATAGTCCACTAAATGAATTAATGAAAATTTTTTGAATATTAGATCGAAAATTTAAAAATTGAACTTAAATAATACCCTTAAATAATTATTAAAATAACGTCACTTTATCTAATTTATCGACAGACAAACAAATTGTAGTGAATTTATCCGAAGGAGAATTTAACGACTCTAATAGTCCATCCAACAGTTTTCTGCTGTTTATCTATAAATCATATAATCAGTTGCAAATATCAGTATTAAAAATATTAATTCGCATAATACTGAAATTTTACCATTAAATTTGTTTTTATCAACAATAACAAATTGGAAATTGTTTAATACACAGAAAAATATAAAAACCCAAATAAACATATTCGTTACCTTAATCCAAAAATCGGATAAATCCAAGGACTTGAAAATCTCGTAAATCTCAATATTTCCGCACCAGGCAGCATATTAGAATAATTTCCAGCAATGTCAAAATCCTTTAAAAGGATAGATTTTACACATAACTTACACATTGCATAAATTCCCTAAACCGTCCACGAGCTATTGCAGGATTATCTTTCCTGTACACTTTCCCAATGTGATATTTCTTCATGTTCTGAATTTTTCTTGAAGCCAAATAAGGGACCTTAATATTTTTATCAATTAAATACTGTCAAATCATAGTGTAGAGACAATAGTACTCCTTCCTGGTCCATCAGATCGTAAATTAACTTTAAATCCTTTCCATATTTGCCTGTCAAAATTTCCTAGACAATTTTAAGCAGGTGATTTGAATACTTTTCGTTCAAACAGGCGTGTCGAAGCCCCATAAAGAATTTTTAGTTCTCCAGCCAAAAGATTGTATTTATTTCCATTTCCACCTTTCCACCTCGGTTTCCTTGAGTCTCTCCTGCGTTCAATTGTGGCAACATTCATGATATAAAACGAATAAAATTTGTACTAGTTTTACAAATAATTGGTAACAAAATTACAGCATTTACCAAATAAATAATTCGAAAATTTCAGAATCCTTGTTTAAAATTTAAATAACCACAATTATCTTTATTTTAATCGAACAGAATTACATTTTCATGAATTAAACAAATATTTAATAAGATTATTTTAATTTAACCACAACAATGTTTGTATAATCATTCATGCAAAAGTCTCAAAGAGATGATTAGTCTCAACAAGATGTTTCTTGGTTACATATTGGTATTGTATTGCAAGCATAAAATATTGCTAGATTATTATATTCTAAGAAACAATCAGAAAATATTCGACTTTAAGAAATTGTGTTAAATGTAATATTTTTGAAAAAAAAGAAACACGGTAAAAATTTTGAGATTAATGGATTAACTTTCAATCTTTAATTAAGAATCATATTTTTAAGCAATAAATGCATTTCTTTACCTCTTTTTTGCTGACCCATATAGCACTTATTTTTAAAATAAAAAGTTTATTTGGTAGTAAATTTGATTATATAAAACAGTCATCAAACATACCAATTGAGTTTTCTGGACAGGATATAATCACAAACGAAATTAGAGATTGTTTGCAGTATTCTTGGTTATCTAATATCTTGTGAGTTGTCAGTCATTTAGTTTCCCCTCATTGTGACATTGAGTCACAAATATCAAAAAAGATGGTCTCTAATCACTAAATATGTTGGGGATTTTTAAGGAATACTAACACTAAAAGACTTTCTTACAGAATGACAAATTATAGATTAAGTGAAGATTTTAAGTAACAAAAATGCCAATTTGATGGCTTAAAGCAGTGGTTCTCAAACTGGGATACGCGTACCCCTAGGGGTACGCGAAATTCTGTAGGGGGTACGCGAAAATTTTTTGAAAATCTATTTAATTTTCGTTTCAACATAAAAAAGTTATTAATTCTAATTATAATAAAAATCATAATTAAATTAAATAATTAATAATAAAATAAATCTCCACGCTACTAGTTTTTCTTATGAGTTTACCTGTTAACAAGATTCGAAAATACAACGATAGTTATCTCAACTATGGATTTTATTTTGTGATTAAAAACGGTGTGCCACATCCGCAGTGTATTATTTGCCAAAAGATTCTTTGCCCTGAATCCATGAAACCTTCATTACTTTCTCGGCATCAAGTTTCTAATCATTTCGAAACTATCGGAAAACCAAATGACTTTTTTAAGAACAAAAAAGATAATATTCGGAAAATAGACGATTCTTTCAATTTTGACATTAATTTTTACTATCAAAACTCTCTTACATGATTTCATATCGGATCGCAAAAGCCAAAAAACCACATACAATTGCCGAGAATCTTATTATACCGTGCATTAAGGACATGTTTGAATGTTTCCCTGGCAATAAATTGGAGCATATTGTTCGAAAAATTCCATGTTCAAATGATACCGTCAATAGAAGAATCTTATTTAACGGACATTTTTTCGCGAATTAATGCTTTGAATTTATCGGTACAAACTAAGGGAGTTACCATTGTTGACTTTTTAGAAAAAACAAGGTTTTTTACGAAATAATGCAATATTGTAGGTCTTTTCGTATGAAGCTCCAACTGTGGATAGATAATACAACAAATTCTAATTTTACTATGTTGATAAGTTGAATGAAAACATTTTCCATCTAAAATTAAATGAAATAGAAAATTTAAAACATCAAATAACTTCCCATTTACTTGGATTGAAGAATGAAATTGAAAAATATATACCTGAAATTAATGAAGTAGATCTTAAGTTTTTTGTCAATCCTTTTTCCGTAAAAGTTAATGTTTTGCCTTCAAATATTCAAGAAAAGTTATTGAATTAATAAATTCTTACGAGTCAAAAATCTTATTTGAATCTGCACCATTAATTGAATTTTGGTGTAAAATGACATCAAAATATCACAATATTGGATTTTATATAATCGATTTTTTGCTTTTGTTTCCGACTACATATCTCTGCGAACAAGGATTTTCATCGTTGTTTAATTTAAAATCAGTTCATCGTGCGAGGCTGAATGTTGTTCATGATATTCGGGTGTGTCTTTCGTCAAAGGATCCAGAAATCGATAGATTAGTGATTGATAAACAACACCATCCATCTCATTAATTAAATATTTTTTTTCCTTAATTTTTTAAAAATCGATAAGGGGTACGCGAAAAATTATTTAGATGGCAAGGGGTACGCAAGGAAAAAAAGTTTGAGAACCACTGGCTTAAAGTAACAACAGAATCGATTTATATAAAGTAACCTTAATTTAAAGTCAATGTTTTTGCGATTCAATTATATCACAATTACGTTAATGAATACATTCATTCAATGTATTCTGTCATTAATTCTGCTGCACGTTATTTCTCGGTTTATTTAGAGATTTATTATTAGTAGCACATCCGCGACAATAAGAAAGTCATAATCCTCCCGTAGCTTATGCCAATCTTGTCTGTTAGACATCTCTTTTTGAGTTTGCGATTTTTCTAAGGCTGTCTAGATCGTGTGCAGTAGCAATCCAACATTCTTTAGGTCATTTTTCATTTTCAAAAACCACTATCCGAATACTACAGGAGAGTGGTTAAGTACAATTCTGATGTTATCTATATCTTTAAAAAGTCAGCTATGTTGATTAATAATCTTTGTTGTTATAAATTAATTTTTTATTTTATAAATATAAAATAAATTCAAAATTCATTTCGCTGTTTGTGAGGTATCACATAAATGAACGAAATCAATAAAAATTCAACAACTAAAGAATCATCAGGAATTAAAAGATTAAAATTTTTACATTCTATAAACTGGCTGTCCGGAAAGCCAGTCGAAATCACACTTTTTGACAACAACATCATAAAAGCTGATAAAATCCTGGCCATGAACGCAGAATCCTCCTTATTCCACGTCCAAGGCCTACATTCCCCTATCGGCACAATACCATTCGCTACAATACGCACAAACGACGTACACACACTAGAAATACCACTAGACACTCCTTAACATTTTATTATAATTATTTAAATAAATTAATAAATGTTTCCATAATTAAAATAACAAGAATGTCCAGAAAGTACTATAATGCAGTCTGAGGTGGGTTTTCGGCAGCCTCCTCAAAATTCTGTTCAAGATCGGGTATTTCATCATCCTCGTCGTCAGCTGGCTTATAAAGAAAAAATGAACATTTTTTTCCCTCCATTTCTCCTCCCAAATTCTTGAGGAGGTCGGGCAACATTTCTGAAATATTTTTGGTCTCCAAATTTCCTGTGGCGGCAAAACTGTTGGTCGTCTTGGAGGTGTGAAGCTTGGCATTGGACATACACGTGACTGTCCCGTCATCGTGGATAAACTCAATCTACAAATAAAGCAGGTGGGGACCTGAGAGATCCCTGGAAATGAGGATAATCCGAGTTTTTTGGTTATTGTCTGTATTTTTTTGTCATCGACGGGAGCTCTTTGGACTACTTTCTTCTTCCTTCTTACAGTCCCCTGATTAATGGGGTGAAATAAAGTACTTTTCCGCCTATTCTGACACAGTTCTGTAGTTTTTTTAATTTTTCTTCATTCATGAATCAACTATTATGTAAGCCGATAATTCTAACACTAGAATGGTTTCACACGTTTTATTATTAATTTTTATAAATAAAAAAATTAATAGTTTTGAAGAAAATATATAATAAATATATTAGAAACATATCTCATTTATAGTTATAATTAGAACATAGTCTATTTTTACTGTTCAATTTTAATAAAAATGAATGTCTATTTAACTGTCAAAAAAACTAAAAAAATTCAAAAACTCTTTCTTTTAAGGCCTCAGCAACCTAATCAAAGCAAGGAAAGACTGTCAAGTTCTTGGAAGCACTGCCGGGGACAAAGATTGGAAAACTAAGGATATACAAATCCCCGAATAGACACACATTGTGTCGAGTAGTTCAATTTGTCCATAAATAGAGCAAGTTTGTGATAAATTATTCATTTTAAAATTATTTTTTAATTTTTAAATTGATTTTTTTATTCATTTTAAGAAAAATATTTTGCATGGTTAATGAAAAAGTCAATAGAAAAGAATTTCAAAATATAATATTTGTAATACTTCTTCCTGACGCTTACCAGTACGAGTTTATAAATTTAAAAAATAAATTAAAAACATATCTGTAATAGCTGACCAAAACTTCCAAAATGTGTACTATGCTTGTTTTCAGAAAGACAAAACACTTTCAAAAATGAAGTCGCGTTTGTATATTTCATTTTGATTTGAAATTACAACCTGGCTTAAAATATTAAAAAACCATTGTTTGAACTAGTTCTAGTTCATCCAGTTCTTTCGTATTTTCAAAAAGAATATCTACACGTGTTTCAATCAATCGGGCTAATTTTTTCCTGAGTAGATAGCAGTATAGCCACTTTTCTTCGTTCCAATACAGATACAGTACTACCCTCTTCACGTTACCGCTCTGTTGTCATATTCCAATTTGCATCCTGAGGCTGCTTTTGAGAATGTGTGGGTAGTCTTGAGACACTTGTTTATTTTTAATGAAATTTTATTTTCGTTAACATAGCTGTTTTTATTTAATTTTTCCCAATAGTATAATAGTGCTCCTAGTTTTCTATACATCCTAGATCAGGGGTGTCAAACTCATTTCGCTTTGAGTGCCGCATTTTGTAACAATTTCGCTTCGAGGGCCGCATTTATAATAATTTCTTATTAAGGGAATATTAGTTTTGATATTTATTATGATGAATAACCAAAATAAGAGAAACTAAATTATTCAATCATCGCCCCTTAATTTTGGTGAGAGCTGCTTCCAGAGGATTGGCATCTTTTTTTAGATACAATTTTTGATATGTCAAGCTGAGCTATTCGTGTAGTTACGACTTTTATTAAAGAGAGTAAATTTTCATCAGTTAGTCCTGTTCTTTGAGCAGTTTTTGTGCTTTTCATAAATGAAAAAAGCTGTTCACACACATATGTCAAACCAAACATAGCAATGATTTTTGTTGCAAACTTTTTAAAGTTTTTAAACTTTCCAGAAAGATATGAAAAGAAAGCAGGTATTCCAACCTCCAAATATTTAGCTTAAAGTATAGAATCTGATTGGATTTAGAATAGTTCCATTTGTAAACTTTCATCTGCATTGGAAACATTAAAAGAGAATGGTGATGCGAATAATGAAAATTGTTGTTCAAAAGACCAAAAATCATTAAATCTTTCTTGAAATTCCTTTAACAACGATTCTAGTTGTTTTTCATACTGAGAAAAATTCATTACATTATGTGCATCAACAGTACTCCTGATCCAAGATTGGCTTTTCATTTCGTCTGTGTTTTTCCCTTTCATCTCCATAAATAAAATTATTTCCGATCTCAACAAATGCTCGCGGGCCGCATGTTTGACACCCCTGTCCTAGATCATAAAAAAATTACAAAATTCGTTTTATTTATAGAAAAATTTCACATTTATTTCCAACAGATAGAATATCATGTTCCAATTAGTCTTGGGACAGTTAGTTATTTATTTACTTTTTGATAAAATAATTGAATTCATCTACATATCGATCAACGAAATTATACTAATTCCGGATTAATTCGTATTTTGTACATGCTTAAGCAAAAGGAACATTCAGAAAAAATAAAAAAACTTATACTTCTTGAATATAATGCAGGAAACTCAATCCGAAAAATTTCCGAAAGTGTTCATATTCCGAAGAGTATAGTATGGAACATTATCAATAAATGGAAATTATTTAAAACTACCAAAAATAAGCCAAGATCAGGACAACCAAAATAATATCATCTCGGTCAATTTCCATTAATTTTATTTAAATTTATTTAAAATTTTATAATAAACATTTAAAATTTTATAATAAACATAAATTTTTACATTTTTGATTTGTTTATTCTTTCCTTCCTTTTATGACGAATTACAATCTACATTCACTTTCAACCTCCAAGTTTTATTTCTGCCCTTTCTCGGTTTTTGTGATCTTAATCACATCAATAACAGTGATCTATTCAACTACTAAGAACTGGAATGGATATTTTCCATATTTAAGGTGCTAAACTTGCATTAAAATTGTAGTGAAGTAACAGACAGTGGCTTTCAAGGCATTCTTTCTCAATTTCTCTCATAATAATTTCCATAATAAGTTGGAATTGAATTTTTAATTTAGGTGTTTTTATATTTTTTGTTCGTTACATCTACGTAAAGAGTAGAATTGCTAAGAATAACCAACTAGTTCACAATATTAACAAACTTGCATTTATTGTCGGCCTTATTATATCCATTGGATCTTTCCTGATTGCGAATTTTAAAGTTGTTGTTGTTTCCTCAGTCTTTAGTCTAGTTTTATGACTGGGCATTACATGGCCTCAATTATGGTCTTTGTCAGTCAACCCACTTACTGCATTTCGCAAACGTTTTTGGGAAAGGCGTCTTGTCAGGATGCCAGGGTGACAACCTTGAGGATTGTGCTGACAATTTTGACTATTTTTGGAAGTATCATAAGTAAGCATATTATGTACATTTTAGCTTTTGCTGGAACATCGACGGTCGATATTAATGGAATTAAGGTTTCTATTTTTTATCAATTTATTTTTAGAACATAAAATTTTGGTCTTTTGCAGCATTTTGTGAAATCATGACTTTGTTTTTATTAATTGGATTTAGTCTTACTTTCGTTTCGGAAATGAGACGTATTACCATCTCAGTTAGCTTTTCTGTCTCCAATTCTACCCAACAATCTAGTTACCAAGAAATGATCAAAAATGATATTCAACTATAACATAATTTACATTCATAAAGATATATTTTGTTTTAAAATTTCTCTTTGTATTATTTTGGCCATGTTGCATTCTGTAGGATTTCAACTAAGCTGAAGCTTTAGACTAAGGAGACAGTAAACTTGTTTCCATGTCTTCTGCTGAGATGTCAAAACTTTTATTCGGGAAAACACTTGCTTACATGCAACGTCTCGGAATTAAAATTACAAAATACTTAAGATGTTCGAAAGGTTTTTTGTTCGCGTTTGTTTCAGCGGAAAAGACTTGGAGCAATATTTTGCGACCATCAGAAACCAGTTTTTTGTTAAACTAATAATCTCAGTCATTTGATTTAGAGTCTGCAAACGAGAATTCTAATTTTATACGATGCTACCGTGACGATCGGATCAATTTTTGTTATTCCCTATAAAACAAAATGTTAATTTAACAAAAAGAATTGCGTTTAGGGTTGCTACGTGCATGTTTGTTCCTAGCGGGCTTAACACTAATGAAATTTTATGTTAGCATAAGCCACAAACCGTATTTGAAAATGGAACATGAACCAAAACACAAGAAGAAAAGATATCAATACAATGAATACTTCAAACACTTAGATGTAATTAATGTAATTAAATAAATGAAAAATACAAGGTCAAGAGGAGCTGACGATATTTCAATTGATGAATTAAAACACTTGGGGCCGGTGGGAATCGAAGCCCTTACCCAAGTTTTTAATTACTCAGTAAACAAAAATGAAATTCCGTCATTATGGAAAAAATCACTCATACACCCGAAAGGACAAATCTCTGAACGATCCACGGAGTTATGGTCCTGTATCAATTCAAGGAAAAGTTAATTCTCAACAAAACTACTCTTTCTTTAGAATTACCCAGTTTTCAACATGGATTCAGGAGAGACCGTTCAACTTCTACATATCTTACGAAGTTGACTCAGTTCATCTCAGATGGACTGAACTACTCAAAACCACATCAAAGAACGGTGTTAGTCGCTCTAAATATCGAAAAAACATTCGATTCAGTACCGAGGAAAACTTTAACATCAAAAATTCTCTCCATCGGTATCCATCCGAAGATCAAGATATGGTTGGCGAACTTCCTTAATGGCAGAAGTGGACAGGTTATAATGAATAACCGATACCTCCCAAACGGGGTCCCAGAAGGATCCCCCTTATCACCAATCCTGTTCAATTTATTTACAAGAGACCTCCCAAAAGTTGCGTCCCATATGAGGGACTTGCCATTTTCGAAGGGGAAAGTTATTTTGACAATTATAATGAAAAATGATTTTGACAATTTATCTGTACTTTGCCAATTTGAAGTTGGTGCACACACACAAACACATACCATACAATTTTATTATTAAAATTAAAAAAGTTGATTGATTATTAGAAACGTGCACAAGTTTTTTTCCATTGACATTGTTTACACCACAAATGACGTTTTCTGCTCCATACACTTTTCGACATTTCCCATTTGGAGCTTTATTGAGAATCTGTTTTCTTTCAGATTTATTTGTATTTTTAATGTTCTAACAAATTAAAAAAATCAAATACCGTTTTTTTAGATTGCGTTTTTTTGGGTTCAATCTTTGTATTTTTTATAGGAAATGCATTCCAAAGAGATGATTCATATTTGTTGTTTTCAGTATTCGCAACTTGTTCAACGTGTTCATATTCAACCACACTTGAATCATCTTTTAATCTTTCGTCGTACATTTCTTTGTAATGCTTGGAATCACCATGTACACTATCTTCTGAAGAATCTGAAAGACACTAAAAATAATAAAAAAATCACAATTACCGATGGATCAGATTCTTGTTTCAGGACTCGATTTAAATGTCGGAACATGTATTCCGACGTTTTCATAAATTTACGAAGTCTCGGATCACGTTCATGCTTTAAATAATCTAAAATGATCATTATGATCTACCTTGAAAACAATATTCAAAATCTTGTTGATATTGTTCTGATATGGACTTTTTTAGGTGCCTTCGGTATCTGGAATATATTGTTGAACATATTTAAATACCGATCAATCACAATTTTCAACATTTAGCGATTAAAAAAACTAAAAGAGTCGTTTTTATATTTCGGATACTTCCTAGACTTACGTTTAGGAAGTATAGGAAATAACTTTTTACAATTCGGTAATAAAAGTGTCCAACGTTAACTTTAAAGTTTAGTAATATCAAATAGTTAAAAAGCTATTGGAACATAACAACAACCCGATATTAGGTTCTACGGTAAGATAATTGAATTGATTACGGGAGGTATCATCGCCTTTAAAAAACGTTTTTACTACAATAAGAATAAGATTTCAACTAAATTTCTAAGTAAGATTATTTTAAAATGTCGAATAAAATCCAGAAAAGTAAAAAATTACATTCTATCTTGATAGTAGTAATCATATCAGAATAATAAATTACATTTACTTTTACATTTACGCGCCAACGCAAAATTTCGACTTAGTATAAATTGATTTTACTGCGTCGAATTCATTGAAATGGATGAAATTCGTCTGAACTGTGTGATACTCAACTATATCACAATTTTAAAGAAAATAGTCCGAAATTTTGTGGAAAGTCTCATAGCTATTACACTCATGATTATGAATCAATTGATGGAGCTACTCGCCCAAATTATTAAAAAACAAGAAAATGACATTTTGTATTACCTATATTAAATTTTTTTTTTTATTATAATTAAATTTAATTTATACAAACAAGACAAAATTACAGATAGCTAAGTTAGTTAAAGGCCTCACGAGACACCCGACCAGCCGCGCGAATGGCGAAGACGTTCCCTCGGATCACAGCAATCGACAGACGTTCCAGGAGCCAAGAAAACTCTCTTGGATCATGACTAGTCCTTGAAATCTGTCGACCGATCGAGCGAAGGAAGCGGAGTGTCTTGGGACCGAAGATCCCGGAGGACTCCAAGGCAATTGGAGTAAAGAGGAGCGAGTTGGACAGGTGGCCGTACTTGAGAATCTTTCGCTCCTCGGCCTGCCTGGAAGCGTGCCCAGGATTGGCGGCGGACAGCGCGAGATTTCCCAGCGAGAACGTGTCCGAGCAGGTAGAATCCCAAATAAGGGATTTCCCCTGCTCGTAGGGGAAGGTGGACATGCCGTCAGGGCGTTTGCCATCCCCTCTATCCAATCCAACAGGTTCAAGGATAGACGGGATGCCTGCTGAGGCGAGGGCTCTCTGTACGACTGAGTTGAGTTCACTGTGACGGGGGGCACGACCGGCACTCCGCCGGCAAGCGAGGGGATGCAAACCGTACTCGTCAACAGTTCCCCCACAACGGCATTTGTGCGACTGGCAGATTTTCAGCCCGACACGGAGGGAGATTGCAATTCTTAGGCATTCCTTGTCCAACAGGTTCCCGATGGAAGGGAGAGGGAGAGCCTTTAACCAGACACCGCTGCTTTCACAGCGACCTGCACGGAGGCAAGCGACACGGTGTTGATTGGAGACAGGAAGCAGGCCTTCGAAGATTGCCTGACAAGAGATTTCGTCCCATTGGCGCTGTACAGATTGAGAGTTGGGCAGCTTCGAACCAAACCGAGCCTCCCACCGACCACGGGCTGCAGAGTAAACTTCAGACAATTTCCGTTCGGGGAGGTTTCTAAGAACGATGTCTGAGAGAGTACGAGAAGCGTGATGAGCGGATAGGAATGCCGGGAGGGCAAGATCGGAATAGGATCTCAAGCCAAGGCCACCCCAGCGCACAGGCAGGGATGCCTGAGTCCAGCCTGGATCGTCGAAAGCCAGATTGCAAAGAGAGCTCGTACCGAGCCTGAGGATATTGTCAAGGTCGGAAAGAAGGTCGCCTCTTTGAAAGCAGGGTGCACATCTTAGGGTGTAAAGGATCTTAGGGACGGAGAAGTGGTTTCGGAGGAGGAAAAAAGCCACATGAGGCTCGATGACTTTAAGCTTGTCGATCATTTTGGATAAGTGGGAAATTTTTCCAGCGAGTGAGCATTCGAGGGCAGAAGGCCCCATGGGGGCACCGAGAATCGTAAGATTTGATTTGTCCGTAATCCGGACGTCTGAGAGAATGCCTCGGCACGTGGAAATTGAAGCAGTGAAGTCACTCGGATTTAAGGCAATGTTCACGATTTCGGATTTATTGGCGTTTATAGATAGGCCGATGTCCGAGAGGGAGGGAGGATAGAACGAAGGTCGTCGAAAACAGCGTCGGGGGGACCGCAAATGGTTGCGTCATCCAGATACCATATGTTAACTGGGGATCGAACAGAGTGAGCGATACTGTTAACGCCCAAGGCAAAAAGATTTCAACTAAGCTGAAGCTTTAGACTAAGGAGACAGTAAACTTGTTTCCATGTCTTCTGCTGAGATGTCAAAACTTTTATTCAGGAAAACACTTGCTTACATGCAACGTCTCGGAATTAGAATTACAAAATACTTAAGATGTTCGAAAGGTTTTTTGTTCGCGTTTGTTTCAGCGGAAAAGACTTGGGGCAATATTTTGCGACCATCAGAAACCAGTTTTTTGTTAAACTAATAATCTCAGTCATTTGATTTAGAGTCTGCAAACGAGAATTCTAATTTTATACGATGCTACCGTGACGATCGGATCAATTTTTGTTATTCCCTATAAAACAAAATGTTAATTTAACAAAAAGAATTGCGTTTAGGGTTTCTACGTGCATGTTTGTTCCTAGCGGGCTTAACACTAATGAAATTTTATGTTAGCATAAGCCACAAACCGTATTTGAAAATGGAACATGAACCAAAACACAAGAAGAAAAGATATCAATACAATGAATACTTCAAACACTTAGATGTAATTAATGTAATTAAATAAATGAAAAATACAAGGTCAAGAGGAGCTGACGATATTTCAATTGATGAATTAAAACACTTGGGGCCGGTGGGAATCGAAGCCCTTACCCAAGTTTTTAATTACTCAGTAAACAAAAATGAAATTCCGTCATTATGGAAAAAATCACTCATACACCCGAAAGGACAAATCTCTGAACGATCCACGGAGTTATGGTCCTGTATCAATTCAAGGAAAAGTTAATTCTCAACAAAACTACTCTTTCTTTAGAATTACCCAGTTTTCAACATGGATTCAGGAGAGACCGTTCAACTTCTACATATCTTACGAAGTTGACTCAGTTCATCTCAGATGGACTGAACTACTCAAAACCACATCAAAGAACGGTGTTAGTCGCTCTAAATATCGAAAAAACATTCGATTCAGTACCGAGGAAAACTTTAACATCAAAAATTCTCTCCATCGGTATCCATCCGAAGATCAAGATATGGTTGGCGAACTTCCTTAATGGCAGAAGTGGACAGGTTATAATGAATAACCGATACCTCCCAAACGGGGTCCCAGAAGGATCCCCTTATCACCAATCCTGTTCAATTTATTTACAAGAGACCTCCCAAAAGTTGCGTCCCATATGAGGGACTTGCCATTTTCGAAGGGGAAAGTTATTTTGACAATTATAATGAAAAATGATTTTGACAATTTATCTGTACTTTGCCAATTTGAAGTTGGTGCACACACACAAACACATACCATACAATTTTATTATTAAAATTAAAAAAGTTGATTGATTATTAGAAACGTGCACAAGTTTTTTTCCATTGACATTGTTTACACCACAAATGACGTTTTTCTGCTCCATACACTTTTCGACATTTCCCATTTGGAGCTTTATTGAGAATCTGTTTTCTTTCAGATTTATTTGTATTTTTAATGTTCTAACAAATTAAAAAAATCAAATACCGTTTTTTTAGATTGCGTTTTTTTGGGTTCAATCTTTGTATTTTTTATAGGAAATGCATTCCAAAGAGATGATTCATATTGTTGTTTTCAGTATTCGCAACTTGTTCAACGTGTTCATATTCAACCACACTTGAATCATCTTTTAATCTTTCGTCGTACATTTCTTTGTAATGCTTGGAATCACCATGTACACTATCTTCTGAAGAATCTGAAAGACACTAAAAATAATAAAAAAAACACAATTACCGATGGATCAGATTCTTGTTTCAGGACTCGATTTAAATGTCGGAACATGTATTCCGACGTTTTCATAAATTTACGAAGTCTCGGATCACGTTCATGCTTTAAATAATCTAAAATGATCATTATGATCTACCTTGAAAACAATATTCAAAATCTTGTTGATATTGTTCTGATATGGACTTTTTTAGGTGCCTTCGGTATCTGGAATATATTGTTAAACATATTTAAATACCGATCAATCACAATTTTCAACATTTAGCGATTAAAAAAACTAAAAGAGTCGTTTTTATATTTCGGATACTTCCTAGACTTACGTTTAGGAAGTATAGGAAATAACTTTTTACAATTCGGTAATAAAAGTGTCCAACGTTAACTTTAAAGTTTAGTAATATCAAATAGTTAAAAAGCTATTGGAACATAACAACAACCCGATATTAGGTTCTACGGTAAGATAATTGAATTGATTACGGGAGGTATCATCGCCTTTAAAAAACGTTTTTACTACAATAAGAATAAGATTTCAACTAAATTTCTAAGTAAGATTATTTTAAAATGTCGAATAAAATCCAGAAAAGTAAAAATTACATTCTATCTTGATAGTAGTAATCATATCAGAATAATAAATTACATTTACTTTTACATTTACGCGCCAACGCAAAATTTCGACTTAGTATAAATTGATTTTACTGCGTCGAATTCATTGAAATGGATGAAATTCGTCTGAACTGTGTGATACTCAACTATATCACAATTTTAAAGAAAATAGTCCGAAATTTTGTGGAAAGTCTCATAGCTATAACACTCATGATTATGAATCAATTGATGGAGCTACTCGGCCAAATTATTAAAAAACAAGAAAAATGACATTTTGTATTACCTATATTAAATATCCACAATTTTAATTAGTTGTTAATTCTGTCTCTTTTCATGATTTATTATTGATTTAACTAAAAATTAAATTAATATTAATTGTAGAACAGCTATAGTTTCCCCTTTCTCTTTAAAGTGCCTTTCAAAACCGATCTTTTACAAAAGTATTTTTACTTCTCGAATGACGACACCACTTGCTTCAAACGCATGGGGAACGAATTCTACACAGCCCAGGCAATGACCCGAGTGTAGCTCAGAAGAGAGTAAATCATGCTAATTCAAGCTGTCAACATAAGATTGTAGGTTCAAATAGCGATGCTTATTTTTGATAAGAACTTTTTTATTTATAAATTTTTCAAATAGTAAATTATTCTTTTCAGGTTTTTCTGCCCTAAACAGCTTTTGCCATTTGGAATGCTTTTGCTGGTCGAAAAACTTTTAAGAGTGCAAATTTATCGAAAGATGTTAGATTTATTTTTATGAATTGCCCCTTTAATTATTTTTATGATTGGAAATATTGATTTTAGGATTATTTTGATACAACACGTGTATTGATCGTCAACTTCTAATGACTCGCAGTCTGCATCTCAAACCTGCAAATAAAGAGAGGTTAAACACAAAGGAATCATTAAAATGTTCATACCTGATCTCAGAATTGATAGCAAAACAACTAAAACCTCACACAATTGGCAAAAACTTGATAATCCCTGCTTGTCGTATTATTGCTCGAACTATGTTTGGTCATAAATATGAACAAAAAATAATGAAGATACCCTTGTCAGATAACACTGCTTCTCGTCGGATTTGTGCTTTGTCGCAGAATATTGAAAAAAGTGTCTCATTTTCTATTGAAGAAACTCGATTTTCATTACAACTTGACGAAGCCACGGATATTTCGGGAATGGCACATTTGTAGGCATACCTACGATTTGTTTATTCTGGGAAAATTACAGAACAATTCTTGTTTTGCAAGCCTCTTTTAACTACTACTCGAGCAATTGATATGTTCACGATATTAAACGATTATTTCAATATCAATAATACTTCATTTGCCAATTGTATTGGTATATGTACAGATGGAGCCCCGTCTATGTCTGGTCGTATTAATGGACTTGTTTCATTTGTTAAATCTAAAAATAATGAGATAATATCATCACATTGTTTTTTGCTTTCGTTGTTCCTTCCTTAATCATATAATCAATTTTTTAAATAGAACCATTTATAAAATTAGTGAAATTAACATTTTGTTTTATTCTAAATAACAAAAATTGATCAGATCGTAGACTACTATAAAATCAGAGTCATCGTTCAGACTCTAAATCAAAGGGTCGTGATTACTAGTTTAACAAAAATTAAAGAATATAAATCCTTATAAATCTAAATTATGTTACAATTGGATATCATTTTTGATCATTTCTTGGCAACTAAATTCTTGGGTAGAATTGGAGACCGAGAAGTTAACTGAGATGGAAATACGTCTTAGTTCCGAAACGAAAGTAAGATTAAATCCAATGCATAAAAACAAAGTCACGATTTCACAAAATGCTGCAAAAGACCAAAATTTCATGTTCTAAAATAATAAAAACTCAAAACCTGAGAAAGTCCATCAATATCGACCATCGATGTTCCAAAAAAGGCTAAAATGTACAAAATATGCTTACTTATGATACTTCCGAAAATAGCAAAAATAGTCAACACAATTCTAAGAGTTGTCACCTTGGTGTTCTGGCCAGACGCCTTCCCCAAAAAAGTTTGCAAAATGCAGTAAGTGGGTTGACTGACAAAGACCATAATTGCGGCCATGTAATGCCCAGTTTTCATAGAACTAGACTAAAGACTGAGAAAATGACAATAACTTTAAAATTCGCAGTCAGAAAACTTCCGATGGATATAATAAGCCCGACAATGAAGGCAAATTTGTTAATATTGTGAACTAGTTTGTTGTGTTTAGCAATTCGACTCTTTACGTAGATGTAACGAACAAAAAATATAAAAACACCTAAATCAATAATTCAATTCCAACTTATTATGGATATTATTATGAGAGAAATTGAAAAAAGAATGCCTTGAAAGCCACTGTCTGTTACTTCACTACAATTTTAATGCAAGTTTAGCACCTTAAATATGGAAAATATCCATTCCATTTGTTGGTAGCTAAAAAGCTTGAATAGATCACTGTTATTGATGTGACGAGGATCACAAAAATCGAGAAAGGGCAAAAATGCAACTTTGAGGTTGAAAGTGAATGTAGATTGTAATTTGTCATTAAAGGAAGGAAAGAACTAACAAATCACAAATGAAATAATTTATTTATTATAAAATTTGAAATACATTTAAATAAAATTTATTATAATTAAAAAAATTTATTTTTATTTTTTTAAAAAACAGAAAAAGGGGATGAGGTGGTGACAACCCTCTATTGCACAATGTCTGATATAACACAAGCAATACAATCATACGAACTATCTATTATGTCTTTCAATGTAAGAGTCCTTAAATCGACTTGGAAACAACATGCAGTATGTGAGGACATGAAGAAATACAGGATCTCGGTTGGATGTCTACAAGAAACCAAAATGAAACTCGGGGATGACCAAGTCTATGGGGACTATCGCCTTATTCTGCTGCCCTCTGAATGCGGACACTATGGCCAAGACTTTGTGACACACAAATACTTATGTATTCATGGAGGGTTACCGATCGAATATCTGTACTACAAATAAGTACCGGGCAGGATTGCCAGACACTTTAATACAACACTGCTTTGAAAAAGCATTGGAATATGACTGTCGGGAAAAAGAAGACATCGGAGAAAGTCTGATTGATTTTCGGATATTGTGGAAAATGCGAATTTAGAGAGTTTCTGTGATGATTAAAGTAGTGATGAAGAGGACTCCAGCGAACTGAAACATTTGCATGATCAACAAGCTATAAACAATGCGGAATGCGCATTCACAATGCTACTAAATGTTATTAAGCAAGAGACTCCGTAAAATGTACTCGATCTATTCAGAGCAAATATTATGAGTTTTCGATGATGCAAAAAAACAAAACACACGATTAAAATTAACAGATTTTTTATTACAAAATATAAATTTTAGTTATCCGTCTTGGTTATATTATTAAGGTAAGCTAAATTTAAGGGAAATCCTCTTTTTGGGGAAAACCTCAAAATTGGGGAAAATTTTCTCCAATTCTGGGTCGCACTGTATTTCCGATAAAGTTACAATTAATTTTAAAACATATAAAAAAATCAATTTCTAGTCGAAATCGGACCTTGTTATGACCCAGACCTCAGGTTGGGAGGGAATTGAAAGTTCTACAAGTCATATATGGATATTTTGGATGTTGATATAATTACAAGAATGCCTTAAAGGCGAAATAATAGAACGGACATCATTGATCCACTGACTGTGATTAATCATACGGAGAGAAACATATTCCTCACGTTCTCGACTCCCAGTGTGACATACACCCTGGATTTCTTACATCAGCGGATTAAATATTGGCAACTCAGTCAACTTTTTCAAGCGATAAATGAACACGCACTCTATAACTATTATATTGGATTGATTGATATTGAGCCCGGAGAGTTCGAGCAGATCAATAAGAATATCCGTCTTATGGACAGTCATATCCAGTTGAAACCCGCAAACAAAGAAAGACTTTATCTTTCAAGAAAGGAATTTGGGAGAGGCGTGGAGTCAGTCAGTAATCAAGCGGAGAGAATGCTTCTTCAATTTATGCTGATTTGAAACATAAGGAAAACTACTGGCTAAGAATTCTAAGGGTCATCAATTCAAAGAAAACGCATATGGCCATTATCACAGAATTCTTGTCTCGAAAATACAATGAAAATGTAAATGAATTCAAAAAATCTGACCTGGTCAAAATTCAACACGAAAAATCGGCAAGAATAAATGCAGCCACTGCAACTCATCCAAGAAGACCATCTTGCTACCAGATGTGGGCGAATTCTCAACCAGTTTCGGGTATTTATTCAGTTTGTCTATAATTTTGGTTGTTTGTTTATAGAAGGGAAGCTGCGACCTGTTTCTTAGAATAAAGAGATAAAACAGAAAAGTAATGTTTGTAAATGTGCTAACTAAATTATAATCTCAGTGATGGCCAGCAAAAAATCCTGAAACTCCATAACCCCATTTCCATCCATGTTGGTGTCATAACACTTGAACCGTTCAGTCAGAGACTATGATGAAGGAGACAGTACAACCTCAATAATGATGATAGTCTTGACGTACTGATCAAATCCCAGTCCGCGACCATCCCCCATCCGAACAACATTCGTGAAGAAATCAGGGCTGAATCGGTAGCCTGAAATGAAACAGACACAACTGACCCCGCGACTGCAGCAAATGCATCATTTCGGTGGCATTGATCAGACCCGACTTATCCCGGTCGGCCTGACGGAAGTCGTTGGTCCATCGCTGAACTTTGGTGTAAAGATCGGTAAATTGTGGAGGGGTGACGAACCCTGAGTTTGTTTTGTCGACGGTTTCTAGTTGCCCAACCAAGCGTACTTATCATTAGGCGAATGCTTTCGTCGTTGAATTCTTTCCGAACTCCTGCAGACTATAAGGGGAGGACTACCGTTGGCGAGGGCTCTTTTGAGTTCGGATGCCGTCAGACGACCGTCCCCGTTTACGTCAATACTTGTCAATACAGTAAACTGGCTTACGATCTGAACAAGGAATACGCATCACACATTAGTTGGATTATCTCAATTATAAACATTTTTTATTCAACAAACATTTTATGTTTATATAACTAATTAACTCTCTACAAAGGCCATTCGAGTAAAAACAGAGGACAGACAACAGCAGTGAGTAATGGAAAAGTCACATGTATTCTAATGACAAACAGTCTAAAGGAGATTATGTTTGGTTATCTGTAGAATTGTCTTACTCGATTAGACGATTAATATTAGACCATGTGCTTCATTGGGTAGATTTGTAACCAAATGCATATAAAAGTGGTCAAATAATATTGCGATAATTTATATGTTGTATATTCTATAAAATAATTATGTTAATTAATTAATAAATAGATGATTAAATGTTAAATCTTGGTTATATTTTTGAATAATAAACGATTCCCAACTGGTTGGTCTCTAGGATGAGGTCTCTCACAAAATATGTCCAACTCCGGAGAATTGCAAATTCGAAATATACGTCGAACCAAGATGTGAGTAAGCCTTCCGACAAACAAACACCACGGACTCCATGGGACAAATGCACATTCCTTAACCAAAACAGTAATTATGTGTTCGGCATTAATATAGCTCATTTGTTCAACTACGAAAATGTCTTTGTGGAGAAAATAGAGGCCAAGAAAAACGACAAATCATACCGAATATTCCAACAAGTAAATTTATTAATAACTCTAAACAGGTAAACCGAAACGCCAAAGGTTGTCCGTGGGCCTATCAGGGACAGGAAAAGAAGGACATCACAGTGTGGTGCAGCAACGACTACTTGGGCATGACTCGCCACCCGTCCGTCATTGCCGCTGTCAGAACGGCAGCCGAGAAACACGGAGCCGGTTCGGGGGGGACTCGGAACATTTCCGGGACAACCACATATCACGTAGAACTGGAAAAGGAATTGGCCCTCTTTCACGGAAAGGAGTCCGCTTTGTTATTTAGTTCGTGTTATGTGGCCAACCAGTCGACTCTCTATACTCTGGCCAAACACATTCCCAATTGCGTGGTAATTTCGGATTCCCAGAATCACGCTTCGATGATAGCGGGGATTCTCTATAGCCGCATCCCCAAATATATTTTCAAACACAACGACATGGATGACTTGACTAGAGTCCTCGAGTCCATTCCTAGAGACCAACCCAAAATACTCGCCTTTGAGTCCGTCTATTCCATGTCTGGTCATAGTCTTGTTTATGACTGTTTCCAGGCGATGTTTGCAAATTGGGGAAAATATGTCTACTGGCAAAGTCCTATGGCTGCATCACATTCCTTGATGAGGTGCACGCAGTGGGACTGTATGGCCATCGGGGGTCAGGTATCGCCGAGAGGGACCAACTCACCGACTGTGTCGACATCATTTCCGGCACTATGGGTTCCTACCACTATTCATTTCCCAAGGAAAGGCGGTCGGCAATTTTGGAGGATATATTGCTTCTAGTAGTTCGACTGTCGACTTTATTCGTTCCTACGCTCCTGATTTGATTTTCACTACCAGTCTCCCTCCAACGATCATCAGTGGGGCTCTCCAGTCGATAAGGGTATGTATTACGTAATCAGTATGTAACAGATTATTATGTCTGACGAAGGCAGGAAACTACGTTCAGAACAGCAAGAAAATGTGGCTTATTTGAGAAAACTTTTGTCGGCGGAAAGACTGCCCTTTCTGTCGAACAACAGTCACATTATTCCTCTGATTGTTGGGAATCCTGGGACGTGCACTCAGTTGGCCCAATACATGATGAAGGAGTACGGAATTTATGTGCAAGCAATTAATTACCCGACCGTGGCACGTGGGACTGAAAGAATGCGCATTGTGGTTACTCCATTCCACAATAAGGAAATGATCGAACGATTTGTTGCGTCTCTCTCCTCTTCCTGGACGGAATTCAATCTTGCTCGCACTTAAATTACTCTTAGTCGTACTAATATGTCGGTTTCTCATTTAATTATCGCAACTCCTCAAACAAATGGTTTCGAATTCAAACAAATGGGAACATTTGCTGAACTATCTTTTAGAACTAAATTTGTTAGTCTATTCATAAGAGGTGGGTACTCAACATGTTTTGGTTACGATTATTGAAACGTTTCGAAATAACAAAGAGGACTACATCCACTTCCAGGCCCTCTATTTTATAACGGAAAAAGCACGGAAGTTGGCCAAGAATGTGACAAACAGTCTTTGGAGTCTCAGATTTGTATAGACGTCGATTATGTAGGAGTCAACCCACTTTTGGTGTTCTTGTTAGTTTGTGTTTTCCAGGAATATAGATATCATTCTGATGTGGTTTAAGAAGGTTGTGCCAGTCGAAATCCACCCTGAAGACAGTGCAATGAACGACCCAATGTGATTAATGCATGTTAAATTATTTTTTTAGTTTGGAAATATTAAAAATAGTTTGAATAAAAAATCTTACATGCGTTCCTACCCAGGTGAGGTAAATTGAGGTCCCTACAAACACAGGGATTCGTCTAGTTCGAGATCAAATAAAGCCCCTTTCCCCACGTCTACTAAAAAGGAAAGAAATCTGGGAATCAGAACGCAAAAAACAGTCCCGACCAAAAGCCGAGAAAATAAACGTGTCATTTCGGGAGGGCAACCACGAGTGTGATCTTTCCATGAACCGCTGGTGTTCCTCCCCTCTGGACTGTGCTCGTCGTAGTGCCCTACCTCTCAGTGCATAGACATCGACGACATGTACATTCACCGGTCCATCTGCGGTGTCGTCGATGGACAGGAGTGGGACATTCAGAAGCCGTTGGAAGAAGACGTGCGTTCTCTCAAATTCACTCATTTGAGGGAATCCAACCCTCAAACAGCAAACATAGTTCGATTTGTCTTTATTTTTAGGTTTTTTGGAGGACTTGCAGTTATCTGATGGGCTGTGCTCTGGCAGTGGTGTTGGACCACAACAACATTGAGGCCAGCATATCCAAATTCCCCGTCTTTTCCAGTATGTCTTCCAAATATGATTAGTGGAAACAATTCAAAATGGGAGCATACTTTGTGACATATCTGTCCACAAGAACCAAGTGGGAATTGCCCAGGAATTGCGTTTCATGCGACTTGCCACTTCTTTGGCCCGCACGTGGATTCGGAACAGACTCCAAGTGGAGAGGACTGACTTTGCTGTTCCTGTTGTCCATGAAATGTTCTCAGAAAAGTATTTTCGTAATTATAAGACAGAGTCACCTCGTTTTATTCCGACGACGAAGACTGCCTGACAGTCCGTCGGATTGGGGACTATGTCGATATTTGTGCCGAGGACCACTCAAAGACTCGACAAACTTCGCTGATGAGCAATCTCACTCACATTGGCTGGTTCAATATTCTGGCCGCCGAGGAAAGAGAGTCTGAAGGTTGCATTAGATTCCATGGACTGGCTATTCCTCGCGTTTTTAAGGTTTTTGTTGCAGTTTATTTCCCAGGTTCATAATTGGGTGACCAGTCTTTTGAGTAGAAGAATTACTGACCGTTTTAATTTATAATAAATATTTGTTATTTGTAATAAATAATAGCACAATTGTCGCCAAGATACCACCGTCTTTATGGCTTCTAGTTTGTCGCAAATAATCAACAAATTGGGTATTGCTGACGTCCGATTCTCTCAGGGCACCCTTTGGTCGAGATCAGGACTCGTGCTTTGCGCAACATCGAGTTCAAATTGCAACATGAACTAATAACTGAAAGTGAATTGCTTATAGGGAATGTCGTACTCAAAAAATTACTCGAGTGGTTTAATTTTGATACTGTTCCCAACCAACTTCAAGTCATTCTTCTGATATCTCGACTTTCAAAGGTACTTTGGTCCTGGCATTCCAACAGTTCGACGAGACCCTGGTTTATTTCCGACAGATTGGAGGTCTCGAATTTTTATTGTCTCTTAAAAAACATCTTCCTACCAACTTGATTGTGATCATTGACGAAATAATCGAAAAACTCAGCAGCAAAAGCATATCCGACCAGTCGACAGTCGGTAATAATGCCGGCCTCTGCATTTTTAGCTTCCAACTCGTCTCCCTCTCAGGAAAATAGTCCTTTCAGGCACATCGTAGAGCAGTCTGGAAATGAAATTGGCAATGAAAATGCGAATAAACCCACAGAAAATCATACATTTATTAAATTCAACTATTTTCCGTGGCTGCCTCTTTGCAGGCAGGACAGGAATGTGCTTGCCGCCATTGAAAAGTAGTGATATTTGTGACGCAATCTCAGACTCATTTTTAAGGATGACAGAGATCTCATAACCAGTTGCAATGTCTTCGCCAATGCTGCGTTGTCTGATTTCCCTGCAGAAATATTTTTAAACAGGCCAACGATTGTCAAGGTTGTTGGCTATAAAACAGTTTAAGAATTTCCTGGATCGGCTCATGCCTACCAAATCATCATCTTCGGCCACAATTCAACCAATTTTAGGAGCTCTCGACATTTTCGTGACATGTCTGCACTGCAGAATCAACACCTTCTTCGACGCCTCTTGTTTGAGTTGTAAAGACTGTTAGTTTATTTTGATAATGTTTAGCGTTCATAGTAACTCCCAAAATAAAACATTTCCACACTAAAAAGTATTTTGGTTAAATTATGTGCATTAGGAACACCCAAGAGGACTTTGACGACATGATCAACGATGACATGTCTGAAATGAGAGTATTAAACTTGTCTTCCTCATTCTAGGAGAAGCCAATGTCGATTGTTGAATTTATTTTTACAACATTTTCCCGGTGCTTTCCCTTATTTAGTCTAATCGTGAGTCGTACTGTTGCATCGTCACTGCTTAATCTTTCTATCAAGACGATACGACTATTCGAACTGATCCTCGAAGATTCGGATTATTTGTGGAAGGCAAATTCCAAAGATGGGAGACGAATTGTTGTCTTCCACAAATTTATTTACAAATAGACGGCCAAAATTATATCTTTGAGCGACGTCATTGGTCGGTCACTCGAAAAATTGGCGAAATGTCCAGCAATTCAGAACGAACCACTAACACGATTTAATCGAATGATGTTTTGCCATTTGATTAATGTTCTGGAGAAGTTTTTATATGTTTCTTTGTCGCGGAAATATGTAATATTGTCACTATGTGATCACACAGTTCGATCGACTTCCTGCCTCAGTTGTTCAGGCTTTTTTACATGCCGTCAATGACGAATATATTGCAAATACAGTTCCTTCAATAAGGAAACTAGGCTTGGAAATCATTCAAGTTAACTTGACATCAGAATTTAAACGATTCTGGGAAACTGAGGAACTAGTCCTCTCGTTTTGTGCAACCCATAAATTTTTGTCTTGTTTCAAAGACCAGGTTTGTCTAGAAAGTCTCAATTCAGGATTTTTCGTTGACAGAAATGGTTTCTTTGGCCGAACATTCTCAGCTGAGTCACGCATTCCATAAACACACTGAATACGTCGGTCACATATTTGAATTGACCTCAGCAATGTTTATATTCACCACTAAAAATTTAGATTTTCTGCAGATAATTATGACCAGGACATCGGAATGCGAATGAGAACACTTGTTGGGACTCTGTTTGTCTCTCCCTGTCGTTCCACTCGAATATATTCTTTCCAAAAATGTCTCTCGATTGCTCAAGTAATACACTTTGTGAAATATTTTAGAGTTCACTCGGCCCAGAATTGGGAAATGTTCTACAATCCAAAAATATTCGATTTTTGGCAGATTTTGAAATTCTTAGAGAAATCTGTTTTAATGCACTCGAATCCGACGAGATTGAAATAGTCGAATCTGCCACCAAACTAATTACACTTTTGACACATTCAGATCTGGTCATTTCACCTCCAGTTCTGTTAGAAATTGCACCTTCTTTTTGGAAGTTGATACCAATAATTCAAGTTCGTTTGCCATTTCCACTCTTAGACTATCTCAGAACCAGAAACCGACTTGCTTGAGAATATTTTTGACCACCTGTACTCTGCTGACAAAGTTTCGTATGCAAATGACCGTTTTTTGGCATTCATAAGATATAGCTTCTCGATTTATTCAAAGTTTAAATTTCCTACTATTCTGTTAGAATTAGACATAGAGCACATGAAACGTTATTTCTTATTGTCAACGGAGGGAAACATCAGGAAACCATCGAGATGGAAAACATGGACAAAATATTTATGAGACAATGTTATGAGAACGCCCAGAATAAAACATCTGAACTACTCTACGGAGTTATCTATGTGAAAATAATTTTTATTTAGGATGCTGACATTGTTGAATTATATAAAATATTCATTAATGAAGGACTGGACATTGAAATGAGAACTGCAGCTATTAATCAATTGTTAATATATTTAAAAGGTTTGTTGCTCTTAAAATATAAAGAATCGTCCAATCATTTGTCCTTTATTTCAATTGGCGGATTATCTGATGTGATTTCTTACTTGAAATCAAACGATGTCCTATTGGATGAAGTATATCATAATTTGTTGTTTTAGATGAATATTTGGAGAATAAAATGTCACGGAATGATTTTGTTTGAAATTCTTTATAGTGACGAGACGAATCTTAAAATTGAACTAAACAAAGACACAAAGCTAATCAAATGCATATTAAAATGTGTTCATGTCAATGTTCTACTCCTAGTGTTATTTTGTCTCCAAAATATTTCCGAATTTAATGTGAACAGAGCAGTCGATGCTCTTGTCAAAGTCATTCAGATTTTAGCTTTTGCTGGTATTCCAACGCTTAATTCTCAACATGACCATTCTAAAATATTTAGAGTCCACCAAATGACGGCTCGCCGGTATTATTCTTTGTTTAATTTTAGCTTCAAATTTCACTTTAAAGAAGAATGCGTCAATTATAAATCCACTTTTTCTTCTGACTTTCTACTTCCTTCTGAGATAATGACCGAAAGCACTATTTCTCGTAGACTTCGAATTTCGTGGAATGCGCAATGTGCAGGGAATTTTTCAAACTTCATAGACGCAATAAAAAATCAACAAATCACGTAAATTTTAATTATATGTTATACTAGTAACGAAGGAGTGCTCAGCTTGACGGCAGAAGACATAAATTGGATTAATAATTCAATAACTGGACATACTCTCCAGTCGAATATGGATGGAATAAGTCAAGCTAGAAATCACAGCCAAGTTATGAACTTGATTGGAGAGCTTTTTCTGTCGACAGCTACGAAATGTGGTTATGAACTGGAACAAGGGTGGATTGGTTCTTTTATGAGGTTCATAGTTTATTGAAATATTTAAGATTTTTTACATTGCTGCCCAGCAGTGAAGAAGACATTTTTATGATTCGACAAATATTGAAATTATTCACCCAGTTCTTACGGAACGACATTTTAGTTTTTTCCGATGCAACCAATCTCACCAAAATACTCAGTTTTCTACTTTCGGGAGAAATAGAAGAGTTAGATGATGTGTTATATTTCTTTAGTGACCTATGTCTTGACACTCTGACCACCCTTAATGTATTTTTAAAGAAATTATATGGAAAATCAATCACTGAGTTCATATTTTGTATTCACTTAATAGAAATGACGATGCGTGTTTATCTCATCTTTTCCAAATATTATTGGATAGACTTGAATGTTGGATTTCTTCGATTCAGTGTAAAATGCACCAAATTTCAAAAATCGTGCAAGTCATGGCCTTGCTAACATTGGAGTATTCGGTTTATTGATATAGTAGACTAAACCTATCAAATTGTGGCAGATTGGTTGATTCTATATCAATCCTTTTAAAAGTGATTACCATATTCCTCGAGCAGAAGTGTGGAAACAATGCTTCGTTTATTGCCAATGGAGTGTTGCGCTATTCTGTTTATTCTATGTTACACATTCTTACACATGTCAATCAAAATCGTGATGAGGTGGTTGGTTTTGTCTCTATTCTTAGCAGATTTTTTGTAAGATCGTCGAAATTTTAACCAAAAAAGACCCGAAATCTCCAGAAATGAATGATTTGTCATGGCTGCTTTCCCTTTGGAGTATCCGGGATCAACAGGCATTAGAAATTTAGTCTAATTTCAGACTCGAAGTGCTTCTTTCGGAATCGGAGTCATACTAACGAGAAGCAACTATGGACAAAATGCTTTAGCGTCAGCTTGTTTCTCTCTTGGAAGTATTTGGAACGCCTGTTTGAGTGTAATCAACGATTCTTTCGAGTCTTCCATTGTCAGACAACAAGTAAATCTTTAGACTTTGAAATGAAGGCTGTTCGAATTTTGGAGAATATGCTCTGTCTTGGTGACTCCGCCCAGAATAATGTTCAAATGCCTGTTTTTCGAGATAATTCGGACGTAACGTTATAAAACCTAATTAATCCAGAATTCTTTATTTGGTCTCGATGCTTTGTATGGAATTATGGACAAAATGAAATGGGTTAATGTGATCGACAGTCTCATATGCAACTGCATGCTCCCGTGGCGAATCAGGACTCGAATAGACTACGAATCTCTGTCTACACCAGAACACCTTTCCACTGGTTTTCAGACTTGACCTCATGATATTAGACGAATTCACATGTTTTATGAAATTTGGTAATTCTGACCCAATACTTCTCGGATCTATTTGCAGATTTTTGAGTGCCCTCATGTTCCAGAATCCACACTTGTTCGAAAAATATATTTCTCTTGAGTTTTTGAAGAAAATCATTGCGTAATTTTTTGATAATCTCCTGTGATTAGTATGTTGACTTGCGAAGATGAATTCGTCAAAGACGTAGAAATGAAACAACTCACCTTCCACTTTGAACTTGTGGAAAACGTTTTAGATCTACTCTGTACTGCAATGAAGCTCTATCCTTTCTGTGTCGAGTCTATTTTTCAAAATAATTCATTTCTCAACACAGTTGTAAATATATTTGAAATTAAAGGTTACTTTTTAATTTAAATCAAGACTTTGAACTACAAAATGAGGTGAAATGTAGACTTTTTGGTTCGATTTTCCAATTTTTACATATTTTCACTGAAAAGGAGCCGATTCGGGGATGGTGTGTTCTCGATGTAATACTTATCCCGAAATTAGCCATCATTTTCGGTAAATATTAGAAATAAACTATTTAGATTGTCTCAAAATGACTGTTGCAAGTCCAGATCAATTTCCACTTTCATTAAAATTTGTTTATTCATTCTTAAAACACGTTTACATGACCTACAAGTCCGGATATAAAGATCTCGTTCATTACTTCAATGAAGCAGCTATGCTTTCCAATTCGTGGAAACATATTCTTACTTCAGTTTTCATCCCTCTTTTTGAGGAAATCTATTCCAAGACTAAAAGAATTCCAAATAACGAAGTAATTTCCCCACTTTTGCACGGATCGCTCAAACTAATACTGGGCTGTTCTTCCATTAGCTGTCAAATTGCATTCGAAGGTTATTTCGTTGTAAAATGAACTGATTCAGACGATTTGGTAGACCGATTAGTCGAACACGTTCAAATAACTGTGAATCATTTAACTTACGAAAATTTGCAAACAAAGTCCAAAAAGGTGTTTTGAACTCCCTATTTATTTTTAGTTGATAATATTATGCAACAACCTCGTCGCTTTAATGCAAGTTCTACAAAATTTTACATACGATGCCGATTACGTTCAAAATAGATTATGTGAATTGAATTTCGTTTATTCCATCATTAATATGTGGGACTATGCGTCACTCTGGGAACCCCTCCTTCACCCAATTCTCGGTTTTTTGCTAAACTACACTCATCGTAATCCCCGCTGTAAAATATTTTGAATCACCCGACTTAGGCGCAGAAAGTTTGACTGCTATTGGTGGTCTAAACAACGACATTTCTTGTGTAAATTTGTGCATTCAGCTTGTCCGTAAGACTCGTGCCGACGAGATGGGAAAAGACCACGTCCTGGCTTGTTTCAGAGTCTTAGCCAACGTTTCTGTTAATTCTAGTTGTAGACTGGCTATTCGAAAAGTTTGTGATTTGCATCATTTTTACAGTCTAACTTGATGGAAATGTTTTTTTCAAGTTTAAACCGCGTTTCAAAAAATAAAATATCGCCAGTCTTCGAAAGACTGTGGATTGACTTAATTCGAAATATTTCATTTTTTAAGGATGGCCTATCTATGCTCATCCGAGATAACGGTATTGTATAATTCTAAACTGGTGAATAGACGTGGTCGAATCTTTAGTAAATTCTGCGATGGGAACATCCATTGACGGTGTCGGGAGGAGTGTCTATAATATTGCCATAATCACCAGAAATATCTGTTTTGTTGGAACTGCTAAAAACATTTTGCTGTCTTTGGGTTTCTTGTTTTGTTTTGAGACGTTGAAGATGAGTTCTATACGCTTATTCGTCGATGGCTACAGTGTGGGGAAAGCATAGTTCAGATGGTAGCTTGTTCTATTATCGTACACCTGACACATAAAACACAAAAAGTAATCGAAATATTTCAATTTGTAGGTCAGAGCAATTTTAAAAGCCAGGGGATTTGATCAAGTCCTGCGGGAATGTTGTGAATCGTGCAACAATGAACAGTTATTCGACCAGCTGGATATCGCACTTTCGTGTTTAGAAGTTTAGTTAATTTACATGCCTTTTTGAATATTTTTGAATAAATGTATCAATTGTTAATTTCCTTTGACGATACCGACAAAGTAAAAGCTGAGCTATTAAAGACTTCTATCCAAGAAGAAACCTTTATGGGTTTCATATAAATGCTTATAATCATTTTCTCAACAAAAAAGTTATTAATAAAAAATAAGTCACCTGTTCATAAGCAGCGTTATGTTCAGTCGAAAAAATCGAACAATTGCATTTATCAATTCATCAAAAAAGTTGTCCAAATGGCTCACTTGCCTTCTTCATGAAAATTCTAAAAAATAATTCTGAGTATTTAATACCTGCAAAATCTGAACCAATAAAGTGACGCATATTACTTTTGTGCTTGGATCCACCTGTCCTCGAATCTACAAAACTCACCAAGGCATCAATTCGGTTCTCAATAGCAACTTTTCTTGATAATTCCAGTTTTTTCGCAATCACTAAAATATCTCTTTCACGGTCTTTGACACTTTTCAGGTTACTCTCTGCATTCCTTGCCTTTTCTGTGCTAATTTTACTCAAATCTTTTTTCTAAACATGAATAAATCAATTCTAACAAAGACAATCTCATTTCTACCTGTCGGAGATTTATCTCAGATACTTTCTGAGCTTGCTTGACAAATTTCCTGTGGCAGTTTAGTCAATTTCTGATGTTGTTCTTCGCTTTTTTGACTTTTAATGGGCTAATAAGTACTCGTCGGGAATTACTACTAACCTTAACAAACTTACGATTGTTTCGTTACTAAAACAGGATTGAGCCACAAGAGAGGGGGTTAAGTTGTGATAAAGACCATTAGGTTGCCTGATAGTAAGCAAATGATGTTCTGGATTTGATTCAATGTCACCAGAGAGCACAAACAACGGTTGTGTCCACGGTCAGTAGCCACCAGGAGCGAATCAGATGATCACTGATGGGAAAATATTTGAGGTCTTTTTGTTGTTACGTGAATAGTAGCATTAAGCGAGAAGGTACCCCACATCTCAAACTGAGAGTCCAGTTTTCGTGGAACCATAGCTACTCCAAAAAATTTAGATTAAAAATAATATACTAGTTTTTATTAAGGTTAACGAAAATTCATAAATTTAATAAATTTATTATTTGAATATTGTGGCTGTAATTATTGACGTATGTTTGCTTATGGTGTATTATTAGCAAGATCTAAATGGAACCTCCAAGTTATGAGGAAAACATAAAAATAACACCTCCCAAACACGTTTCCACCCAGCCAATGACCCCAATATACGTGGTTTGAGGATAATAATAATTCGAGGTCTCCGGGGGTCCGCGGGAGTATTCTCTATCGAATTACCGCAGCAGAACCCTCTTCTATTTTGTCATTTGCGTAGTCGTCATCATTTTAATGCTGGCCTTCTACTCACTTCAGTATATTTTCAAAAATTAGTGTTAATATTCTAATTAACAGTATTTGTGTATTAATTTGACTGTTCTATGCAATATTCTGTTTCAATGCAGGGAAAGTTAATCGTTTTCTATTTCCCTTAAATTGTGTTCTCATTTCAAAATAACTAATAATCATGGGTGGACATAACCACCCTCTTTTCACCATCCTTTAGTTTCATCTCACTGCATTTATTTAGAACTTGAGGAAGTGTAATCGGCGACCTCGGGAGTTTTCTGCAAGTGTTTTGAAGAATTTTCAAAATATGCCCATGCGACTTCCTGAACCTCCATAAATGAAATGCGACCGAATCGGCCAAAGATAAGAAAGGTAAGAGGGAACTAAGAAAAGCATTGAGGGGAGATTTTCATTACTACAAGACAAAGAACCGCTTAAATAAATTTTATGATTCAACTAGCCAAATTGAAAACGTTTTTTAGATTGAAATTATTCAACGGTAATGAAAATAAACAAAAAAGGCGATCAGAGACTACCCGCAAAGAGAATTGAGAAACTGTTCCCCTGAGAACGGCTATTGAGACATGCTCAAAGAGCCGGTTGAGCTCGCGGGGGGTAGTTTCTAATTCTTCTGAGGTGGCAGCCTCTCTAGGTGAGATAACGAAGAGTCCAAGCGTACCAGACGTTTTGACTTACACTGATTCAAAAATGAATCTGCCAACGAGGGATTCGTATTTTTCAGATTTTTCGGGCCTCCGTCTTCGTCGCCCCTGCGCCGGCTTTGATCGAAGACGCAGGAAAACATGATGACGCAAAAGTGTCAAACTGTCACATAATTTTAATCGACTTGGAATTCTCTGTTATTCATGTTAAAACTAGGAAAGTAAAACGTTCGTTTTTCGAGTCTTAAAGTATTTTTCCAAGTAATTAAACACTCGGATTTATTTTTCTTTCTTTTTTTAAAACTTGATTTTTATTGGATTTAGGTTTTGGTTTATGTTGTGGTAATTTTAATTACTCTCTTTAACCACATCTTTTATATTTAGTTACTTTACCCATTTTGGTGTTTAATACTAGGCTAGAATTAATTTAAGTTTATACAAGATTTCTAATAAATTCTTGGATTTCTGACATTGTCGGCATTATTTCCGGACATATTTCCTACCCTGAGGAGATATGTCTTGGAATTCTGGTTGTTCTAAAACATGGTTAGTGTACACTATTCCTACAAAAATTCATTAATTTCAACACAGTTTTATGTTTCAGAAGAATTCATTTATTTCGTAAATAATCCAATGAGTTGTCTCAATGGTGATTACTTCAAAAGTTAACTTTTAATGTTATTGAAACCTCCTGTAATGCGCTAAGTCCGTCAGCTTATTTTAATCTTCTCAGCAAGTTTATCTGTTTTCGATATTCATTAAATAATTTCCCCTTATTTTTATTTAAGTAATTGTAAAAATCTCCAATTCATGTCAATACATGAAGATGAGTTCTGATATTGTTATTAGACAAAGCGGGTATGAAAAACAAGTCGATTTGATTAGTTTTGTAATTTAAAAATGTGAATTTAAGTACAGATGTAAATCCTCGTATGTTGGCAGTTCCAAGAAATTGCTTTTCTAAACTAATACGATTTATTTGTGGTTTATTTGTTATAATGCGGTTTCTGTATATATAATGTCAAAATTTCCGCTGCTTATAGAATGTTAATATTATTGTTGTCGACTGTTTTGCTGGACAAATCAGGTTTAATGTTTGCAAATGAAATGTTTCAAGACTATACTATGATCTCTAATGTCACCTGGTTTGAGTATATGAATCATCACGACTCCAATCAAACAAAACCTATCACCAACCAGAGGGAGTTGAATGCATTATTAAATAATTTTCATGCTTGTTTGTGAGAAACATAAATATTGTAGACGAAGGATGGGTTGGAAAGTTTAAATTCAAACATGAATCAAAATGGTTTGATTATTTCGACGACGACGAGTTCATGTACAATCATATTTACTACAAGCATTATGGACAGTTCCGATTTCATAAAAATCATTTTAGAGAGAATTATACAATACAAGTCTGCCTTTATTATAAAAACGAAGTTTTACATCCAATGAATTGTTCGGTGAAGAAAACGGCTTACATAGTCCGATATAACAAGAGTCTTCACACAGAATCAAACTGCAAAAAAATTAATAAATTTTGTCCAAACATATATTGGCTTGATGTTGGAATTGTCTCAGAATGCAAAACTGGCAATGATGCCGAATACAAAAATCAGACGAAGATGGTAAAATGTGTGTTAGATCTGCTGGGGCGGAAGCAAATTGTGTTCTTGGATTATTCAGCAGCACAGATCAATTACACATCTGTATTTGCTACAGGCTGAGTTTTAGGAAATGGAAAATATAAATAATTTTCTGGATATAGTAAAATCCTATCAAAATATTTCAATCACAGAAGCTGATCAAGTTTTACTTCAATTTAACAAATATTTAAATTACTCAACACAAGATTTAAAGTCGAACAAATTTCCGCCAATTGAAATTAAGTTTTGTTTTCTCAAAATTTAACTAGATTTCTACAAACTATTCCAAAAGTACTGACATCAATAGCCGACTCTCCCGAAACCCGCATGGTCTATTCAAACTTTGTCGCAGTCGTGTCTGTTGTTAACGGGACACGACTAAATCCTAGTTTAGAATCAAATCAAACGAATATTAATGTAGCATTTCAAAGTCCTGTTTTGGAGAAATTTGTGAACGGTGATAAATATTTCAATTTACATAGATTTTGACAATTTTAAGCTCTCTGCTGTCTATTGGACAAACAAGGATGTTTTCAAAGATTTTAATAACGAAAATTTGCTTTCGGACGTTGTCGGAATATCCCTGAATGACACCCCTGTCACAAATTTCAACTTTAGTATAACATTTAACCAAAGTATTGCCGTTTCTTCGACAATTAGCTGTTTCTAAATACGGGAAATGCGTTTATTTAAATTTGACAACCAGAACCTGGGAATCAAATGGTTGTACGACTGAGTTGACAGAAATTGGAATTGTTTGTAATTGCTCCCATTTGACTAATTTTGGAATCATTTTCGTATGGCTGAGTATTAATTTTAAAACAGGATCCATCACTGAAAGGACCCAAATGGATAGACACATTCACATACGTAGGCCTCGCAATTTCCATGATTATGCAACTCGTCTCGATTACTTATTCATTAATAAATTGGAGGTAAATGACGTATTGAATAAAGAATAGGAAACTAAAAAACTCGTATTCATTTAAACTATTCTTTAACTTATCGGCTGCAATTTTTTTAATGAATTTAATCTTTGCTTTCGGATTGGAATTTGGGAAAAATAGAAGCTGCGGCCTTGTGGGATTTTTACTGCACTATTCTCTGCTAAGTGTTTTCATGTGGATGACTGTCGAGGGAATATTCTTTTATTACTTGTTTGTAAAAGTCTTTGGAAGCTTTCCCGAACATTTTTATACAATTGCAGTATTTTCCTCTTGGGGTGATCCCGAATGATTTTCATTTCGTAGGGCTCCCGTTGATTCCACCTTTGATTATATCTGCAGTTGATTGGCGAATTTACCTTCACGATAAAATGTTTTTATATTTTATTAATGCAAAGCTGCTGGCTCGATGGGGTTCCGTTATATATTGGCATATATCTCCCTATTTCCATTTGTCTGGCCATTAATCTCACGATTTTCATTTTTATCATATTCAACTTGATCCGACATCAAAGGAAGAATAGAACATATACATTCCACGATTCTATAAAATACAAAGAATGCTTTCTGATTTTTAGTTTATTCTTTCTATTTGGTATTGCTTGATGCAGAAATTTGTAGGATTCACTTGGATTTTTGGCTTTTCTTTCAAATACACTCACTCGGCTGTGATTCAGTTTCTTTTTGCGGTCCTCAATGCTTTTCTGGGGGCATATTTATGTTTTATTAGATACGCCAGTCTACTAATAAATGGCAGCAAATCACACAGATTTTACACCTAAATATATTTAACTTTTTAATTCGCTATTTTGTTATTTCTTGAGAATTTGTGCATAATTGTACCTGTCCACACCAATTGTTTAAGAGTAACATCTCCAAAGTGAACTGCAAGTCCAAAAGAGTAGAAAGCCTTCAATGTCGAATAAAAAGCATTAAATAAACAAGTCTATTTTTTAATGTAATTAACACTGCGGTGGGGGAAGGTGGAATAAAACTCCTGGTTCTGCGTCATCAGTCGCTTGACGGCCTGCAGAAACTTTCTCTGAGTCTCGTCGTTGAGGACATGAGCCACGTATTTAGACGACACCTTTTCCCTGCCAGGCCGGGCGTGTATGCCGACCATGGTGACTCCAATGGGCCAGGGGGCATTCCCGATGGCAATCTCCAAGTACACGTCATTCGCCTGCATTAAACCACCCACAACCTTAATGTAATTTCGGTCGATCAAGTGTCTGACCACATTGACGAGTCCTTCCAGAATATCGACATTGAGGGTCTCATTCCTCAGCATCTTGAAGAGTGGACGGAGGTATTCGATGGTCTGTCGGTGGATTGCACTCAACTTCTTTCCCTCCGCACTCATCTTCTCCACGTGAGTCCTCCTCGCCAGATCGTCCCCCCACCGAAACAGAATAAACTAAACATCACTCAAATAGTACTTGCAAGTAGTCGGCCACCAATTTGGACTGGACTGAACTGACAGCCTCCCCCCGGCGGATGTTGAGGGTATCCCGCAATTCCTCACATTATTTAGTAATACTCACCACAAAGTAGTTGATTGTCCGATTAGTCAGAGGGTTGACTGCGGCTGAGGAAGTCGAGGACCCTTCGGAACCCTCCTTCAAATAGTCCTCCTGCACTCTCGCCATGGCTTCCTTGAAGTCATTTTGATAGACCTGAGAGTGAGAGGACACACTCACCATATCCATGTCGGGGGCGGCTATTTCCAGTTTCCTGAGTCTGTAGAAGGCGTCGTATTCGCTCTCCCCGAAGAGGATGATTGGCTCGTTCATTTCACGCAGTCTTCTTATTACTTCTTTCCGCGGAATGGAAGGCTTCAGACGCACCTCCTCCGATGGGTAACCACGGAGGACAACATTCGGGTCGATTGTTTGAGTGTCTGGTTGGGACGAATCTGCACTCGTCACTTGGTCGGCCGTCTGCTCACCCAACATTATTTCTGAACGCTTCATAAAGCGTTTTCTATTTCCCTGGAATATATATTTAATTATACACTCGAAATGGACTCATATTGCTGTCTTTTCTGAGCGATTAGTTCTTTCAGTTGGTCGGCCATCAGGTTGGGGTGGCTAAATAGTATTAAGGACCACAAAGACAATAATATTGTTGTTTTATATTACAATATAAGTTAGTTGAAAGTATTAACAAAATATAATTTATTGTTATTATTTTAAAAAAAAGATATAAAAATGATAGAGACTGTATAGAAGTTGCTGATTCTATCTTTCTTAAAAAAGATCTTTCTAAAAAAAGATTCTTATAAAATAATTTTATAATAAATATATTAAAATGTTTACTATATATTAATGGAATAAAATACATTGTCTATTTAATCACGTGACTTTGTGAGTTTGTTGGTTTATTAAAGTACGTTAATTGAAAATGGCGAAAAAGAAATTACAACAAAATAAAATTGTTTAAATAAAAAAATAAAACATTAAACTTAGATAAATGAGAATATTATACAAAAACTCAAAACTAAGACTCCAAAAAAGAAAACAGCCGTTGCAGAACCCGAAAACACGATTCAAATTCCCTCAGTGCGACCTTCGACCGAGCCCGCAGGCAGGAAGCCTCGATGGACAAACAGACAAAGAGTGCTCGTTTTTGGGTCTCGTGGAATATCATGTCGTGCCAAACATCTGATGGTCAATCTGAGGTCTTTGATGGCTCACTCCAAGTCGGGTAGTCTGATTAGTCATTGCAGACTCCAAATTCGACAAAAACGAGAAACTCTCAACAATCGTGGACATTTGTTCGCTGAAGAATGCCACTCACTGCATTTATTTTGAAGCCCGGAAGAAGAAAGATCTGTACATGTGGTTTATTCTCACATTGCCCATTGCAGGCTGTCCAGAGTGGCAGAGGGACCGACTGCTTACATGCTCGTCGAGAATTGTGGTGTGTGTTGATTAATGATAGATCACTCCATGTCCGAACTGAAGATGACTGGGAACTGCCTCAAAACAAGTCGTCCTCTCCTCATGTTTGATCAACACTTTTCATCCCAGCCTCATTTGCGGGTATTGAGGGAGTTATTGACTCAGGTTGGATTCCTCTCTCCATTGTAGACGTTCTCCACTCCCGCATATCACCCCAGGAGTCAGCCTTTCTTCGACCACATTTTCTCGTTTGTGTTCGACGATAATCGGATTTGGTTCAGAAATTACCAAATCGTGGACGAAAAGACGCTCCAGTTGGCCGAAATTGGTCATTTCTAATATTTTACTTGCAGGTCCCCGTTTTGCCCTGAATCCGATAAAAATATTGGCGGGTAGTTTTGGAGGGAGTGTGTTGTACAGCAACCACGAATATGTGTCCCCCAACGAAGTGAGGAGTGGTGTAATATTTAGCATCGGAGAATTCTCCGCAAGCAGGCTGAGATGAGGGTTAAGGAGAGACTGGCCAGTAAACAAACCCCCAAATGTCACGGTCCGGCATATATTAGTGATCCAGTTGATGATATTTTCAAATAAATAAGCTTGTTTATTGTGATTTGACATAATTTTTGCATTAGCCGAATTGTGATTGCCTGTGTATTCGTGTCGGATGAGTTGGGGTGTATAAAGATAGGGATGATATATATTTTCATTATGAAATATATCGACGAAGGATTCCATGCCTGATCTGTTTATAATGATCTGTAGCGTTAATGTCAACTGGGAGGAATTTGGATTTCTAGTTTAGATCGTGGGCAGTGAGTTATTGTTTGTGTGCACTTCCCAGCCTACGATCAAATTGTTGATAAACCATGATTACTTATTTTCAAACATGCGACTGCAAGAATTAAGAGCTGGGTTTTTCACAGCCAAAAGGAGTCCCACCAGCTAAAGAGACAGAAAAAGGTCGAAGGTGATTAACCAAATTGAAAAAAATATATTAAAAAGAACGTTATTGTCTTTTTTCAAAAATTTCAAACTATTCCATAGTCAATGGCATTGATTGGAACGGATTTGTTTCAAAATTTTGCAAAGATTTCTAAAGACAATTTGGCACAGAAACGTCCATATAGGCTTTGGACAACTTTGGAGAATTCTCGTTTGGAGAGATCTAGTCTATTCGTGGGAATTATAAATCAAGAGTGAGAATATTTATTATGAATACAATCTCGCGAAATCAAAATGCTAATTAAGATTTCACTTTTGCCATGCTTTTAGATTATTTCATTAAAAAATAATTTATAAAATTAAATGAATGCCTAAATCAGCGGTTCTCAACTTTTTTAGACTGGGGACCACTTTTGCACTATAAAATTTTGTGGGGACCACCTTAAATAAAATAAACATTTTTTGTATTAGCGCACAATTTTTGGCCTCGTCAGGGCAGGTTTAGACATGTTCGAATATTTATTATAAAAATAACATGAACATTATGAAAATAACAGAAAATTTAATAGTAATTAGTGAGATTTCTGATCTTGTTTGCTCAGAATAATTTTACTTATATCAGGCTCTAGTCGACAAAGCTACTCGCATATCATCTTGTACCCGTAGTCTATTTCTATATTTTGTTTTTAGAAAAGTCAGACACGACATCGCCATTTCACAGTGATAAGTAGTGGAATGCAAGTATTGATTCCAATGCAGTTTTACTCAAAATGGGGAATTCTTTCGCCATCTGACACCTATTAAACCACTCAAGCTTTGGCTGTGAATCAAACTTCGTTCTTTTGACTTTAAAATATTCATGTGAGGAAGAATTTTGGGTGTACAGACTCTTTGTGGCGCCTAAGTTGAGAAGGTTTCAGTGAATTGTTTCCCAAAATTTTATGGCAAATCATGCATTTTGCCTTTATTTCATTATTTGGGGCAATGATTTAGTGAATCCAAATTGTACGTAAGAATCCGACCAAAGACGACGATTCTTGTTAACCATAACAAGAATGATAAACCACGCTAATCAAATCAGATTAATTTCAATGTTTTTGATTTATACTTAATTGTCAATTAGTTTTAAATTTAATATATTGTTATTTTCGAAAATTCCTGGGGACCACTAAAAATTTTCTGGGGACCACGATTGAGAACCGCTTGATTAATTTCAATGTTTTTGATTTATACTTAATTGTACAATTAGTTTTAACTTTAATATATTTTTATTTTTCGAAAATTCCTGGGACCACTAAAAATTTTCTGGGGACCACGATTGAGAACCGCTTGTAATTTCAATGTTTTTATGTTTATACTTAATTGTACAATTAGTTTTAACTTTAAATATTTTTATTTTTCGAAAATTCCTGGACCACTAAAATTTTCTGGGGACCACGTTGAGAACCGCTTGATTATTTACTGTTTTTGATTTTTATACTTAATTGTACAATTAGTTTTTACTTTAATTATTTTTATTTTTCGAAAATTCCTGGGGACCACTAAAAATTTTCTGGGGACCACGATTGAGAACCGCTTGATTAATTTCAATGTTTTTGATTTATACTTAATTGTACAATTAGTTTTAATTTATATATTTTTATTTTTCGAAAATTCTGGGGACCACTAAAAATTTTCTGGGGACCACGATTGAGAACCGCTGATTAATTTCAATGTTTTTGATTTACTTAATTGTACAATTATTTTTAACTTTAATATATTTTTATTTTTCGAAAATTCCTGGGGACCACTAAAAATTTTCTGGGGACCACGATTGAGAACCGCTTGATTATTTCAATGTTTTTGATTTATACTTAATTGTACAATTAGTTGTTTTAACTTAAATATATTTTTATTTTTCGAAAATAATCTCTGGGACCACTAAAAATTTTCTTGTGGGGGACCACGATTTAGACCGCTTGAAATAATTTTCCTGTTTTTGATTTACTTAATTGTACAATTAGTTTTAACTTTAATATATTTTTATTTTTCGAAAATTCCTGGGGACCACTAAAAATTTTCTGGGGACACGATTGAGAACCGCTTGATTAATTTCAATGTTTTTGATTTATACTTAATTGTACAATTAGTTTTAACTTTAATATATTTTTATTTTTCGAAAATTCCTGGGACCACTAAAAATTTTCTGGGGACCACGATGTAGACCGCTTGATTAATGGCAATGTTTTTATTATACTTAATTGTACAATTGTTTTAACTTTAATATGTTTATTTTTCGAAAATTCCGGGGACCACTAAAAATTTTCTGGGGACCACGATTGAGAACGCTTGATTAATTTCAACTGTTTTTGATTTATACTTAATTGTACAATTAGTTTTGAACCTTTAATAATTTTTATTTTTCGAAAATTCCTGGGGACCATAAAAAATTTTCTGGGGACCACGATTGAGAACCGCTTGATTAATTTCATGTTTTTGATTATACTTAATGTACAATTAGTTTTAACTTTAAATATTTTTATTTTTCGAAAATTCCTGGGACCACTAAAAATTTTCTGGGGACCACGGTGAGAACCGCTGGCCTAAATATTATCTATAAAATTACAAGAAGATAAACGACAGCCAATATTTTTATTAAACCATTTTTAAATGATGCTTAAAGCTAATTTCTACTACAGTTTTTATTCAAAAAATATAAGTTAAAACCCAGAGAAGTAAATTAAAAAATAAAATACACTGAAATCAATTTAGATGTTGAGGAATCATTAAAATCTGCATCTGCACGCAAATTGAATTAAGTATTGGATATGTCATCCATGTTCGTTTTTCTTACAGGGGAAATCTCAAAAAGTTAAAAAAAATTTATTACAGGAGGAGAGTTGCTGTGCCAGTTCATTTTGAGTCTCCTATTGGGATGTCATATATATCGATGTTCGTTCTCCTTCCAGGAAAATTTTTAAAAAGTTAAAAAAAATTTATTACAGGAAGAGAGTTGTTGTGCCAGTTCATTTCAGGAAAATTTTTAAAAAGTTAAAAAAATTATTACAAGAGGGGAGTTGCTGTCCCAATTCATATCTGGCCTCGTATTTGCATTTTCCCTTAAAAGTTTTTCCAGATGCTAAATAAAATGAATTAAACAATTAAAAAAACTGATGGAGGTTGAACCATTAAAGAAATTCGAGATAATTCATAAATAAATCCTAATCGACGATACGTAAATAATAATGCCGCACGTTATTTTGCTAGACAAAATTGATTGAATCACTTGACAGCCCTCTTATGGAATTAGACTACAATGTTTTGATAATCTTTATTTATTGTATTGTTAGAATATATTAAGAATCAAAAACATTTCGCATATATCAAAAATACTTTGTTTTATCTTATTCCAATGCTTTGGACTGGAAATCGTGTGATCCTTTTGGATCTGTCAGCTTTCTTGCCGTGGCCGTTTGGGAGTGTTACCCCGGAGGACTATTGTGCGACAATTCTTCTGTAGATACAGATCAGGTGACTTCATTAGAGCGCCCATGTTGACCAGATGAATAGCTCTTATATTTGGTTAGGTTTCAAGAAAGAAATGAACACCACAAGAAACGCGACGCTCCGCTACCGTGCACGCTCTAAAAAATCTCACCACCATAAGAAGATCTTATAAAATTAACTCCCTTCTTAACTTATGGTGTGATCCTAAGAGGTCTGTCGGTTTTCTTCGTGCCGCATTCCTCACAGTTTCAGGGGAGAATGGGGTTAAATAAATAAATTTTTTGTTTTAATAGAGACAGCTTATGGAAAACAATCTTAGCTGCACTGATGTTGAATTTGATTCAGAGTAAGTAAAGAATTGCTGTTTTCTGGAATTTGTATTTTCAAAAAGTCTGGAGATTTTATAATTTCTAGAAACTTTAAAGAATTTTTAGAATGTGCAATTCTAACTTTTTGTCAAACGTTATTTTATTAAATGTTTATTGTGAAAACAATCTTTTGATTAACTAGAAACTGTGAAGACGAATTTTCTTGCCGAAGAAATCAGTTTCAATTGAACGTCCAAAAAACATAAACACTGGCTTGTTTTAATCTTAACTAAATAACTTATAACAATCATTATTTAAATCTAATTAGTAAATTCATTGAAGTGGAAAAAAATCTATTCATGATAATTTTGGTTCCAGTATTCTTCTCTTTGTTATCTATCCGCCTCTTTCCGCCATATTCATGGGCCGGAATACAGCGTCTGTATCCTTGACAGGTTCCTCTGATGTAGATAAACCATAATTACGTTTTTTTAAACATGCGACTACAAGAATTAAGAACTGCGTTTATTCATAGCGAAAAGGAGTCCCACGAGCTAAAAAGACAGAAAAAGTTCCATGGTGATTAAAAAATTATTTGAGTATCTTTTCATCATATATGAGTATAATGTCGTAGAATGGTTTATAGTTGTGATTCCATTAGATTGGATATTGTATTTATATTAGTTCTTGGAGTTGGAGTTTTTGTTTAACAAATAATAATTTAATTTTTTGTAAATATATTTAAACTGTTTACCCCAAAAATGGAATAGAATAGATTGTAGTGTTGAATCATAAACATGGTTAATCTTGAAAGAATTAATAAGTTTTAAATGCTGAATAAACATTTAGCTACATTGACGAAAATCAAGAAAAATTTGTGCAACGACTATCTGATGCCGTAGCTGTTAGAAGCGTGTCAGCATTTTGTGATCAAAGGCCCGAAGTCTTTAGGATGGTCGATATTGTAGCCCAGGCATTAACTGCAAATTAACTCCTCAAAGATGTTGAGAAATATTGGAGCTCAAGTCACAATAGAATCGACCAATGAAACCCAAACGTTCGACGATGGGCGGACAGCTCCATTTCCTCCCATCATTTTGGCAGAACTTGGATGCCCGAATCCGCAGGCCAGAACTCTGCTGATCTACGGCCACTTGGACGTCCAGCCCGCCAGAATAGTAAAATTGGACGTTGATTGGCAGGAAGACGGGTGGAGTACCGACCCATTCGTTCTGACGAGAATAAAGGATGTTTTATACGGGAGAGGGTCTTCCGACGACAAAGTGAGGATGACTGATTTACAGGGAGGGACCAGTGTTGTCGTGGATTAATGCGATCGAGGCCTTCCAGAACACGGGACAACAAGTGCCCCTGAATTTGAAGGTGAGATGTATTTCCATCAGCCAGTTCTGTCTCGAAGCGATGGAGGAGAGTGACTCCGAAGGGCTGGCACAAGTCATTGAGATGAGGACGGCCGATTTCTTTAGCAATGTGGACTTTGCCTGTATATCCGACAATTATTGGCTGGGGACGAAGAAACCTTGCATTACCTACGGATTAAGGCATTAAGCAAACATAATCGGTGATTTAGAGGACTCTTATACTTCGGTCTCACCGTCCGATGTGCCCGAAAGGATCTACATTCGGGTGTCTTCGGAGGGACGATGTATAGTCCACTCTTTCCTCATAACCAGCAATGAAGCCCTCATTGATCTCATACACGTCCTGTCCTCCCTCGTGTCCTCGGATGGAACCATCAATATCCCCTCCATTTACGACCAAGTCGACCCACTGACCAAAGAGGAGTCGGCACTTTATGACTTGATCGACTTTGACTTGGTCGTTTACTATCATATGTTACAATAGGACGAGTATGCGGAACAAATAGGCTGTTCTAGAACGCTGTATGACAAGAAACGAACTTTGATGCAACGATGGAGATATCCCTCTCTGTCCATTCATGGTTTATTTATTTCCTTCATGCACAGGAATTGAGGGAGCTTTCTCCGACTCAGGTTCGAAGACAGTCATCCCCGCGTGTGTCACTGGAAGATTTTCCATAAGAACTGTCCCTAATATGAATCACGAGACTATTATAGCGAACGTCCAACAATATTGTGCGGACATGCATTCACGACTAAACTCGTCTACAGAAATCAGGTGCAATATTCTCATCGTTAAGCTCAGCTGCTTTGTCATCAGTGACGGGAGTTATTGGCTCGGTGAAATCGGCGACAAAAACTTTGATTCTGCGCGAAAGGCGACGATGGATGGTTGTGTACTTGCCATTCTTTTTAGTGTACGGAGTTGAGCCTGACTTCACGAGGGAAGGAGGGAGCATCCCCATTACAATTGACATTGAGAAAGCAACTAAAACAAGCGTTGTTCTGCTCCCCTGTGGGAGAGGAGATGATGGCGCCCACTCCCAGAATGAGAAAATTGATTTAAACAATTACATTAACGGGGTAGTTGCTAAATAATATGAAATAGGCCAAATTGTTTGCCTCGTATTTCTCACATTTGGCTTCCGAATAATTCCTGTTTCTTCCTGTTTCTTTTAATTTTTTTGATTTTGTCAAGTATTTTCTACTTTCAGAGTTATTTTAGTGAATATTCATTTTTGTGAACACTAAGGACATCTGGATTGCCTCAAATCTCTGTCTAGGTAGGGTTTATAGATAAAAACCAAAACTTAAAACATTGTAAACAATAGCGTTTTTAAGGTTTTGTTAAACAAAGTATATTTTTATATTCAGTCTAAAATGAATTATTTGACAGTGTTCATTTAATTCAGTTATTTGTGCAAAGAAAAATATTGATAATGTAAACAACGTACTACTTAAATCACGAATAAATCGAAAAGTGTAACTTGAGAACGAGTTAACAACACTTAATCGACATTTTTTATTTTTCAAATAGCTCAAATTAGACTTATCTGATTTTCTCTTAAGACAAACAGCATTTTTCTTCCATCACTTTTAAAAAAGCTCCTTGCTATTGCCGAAGTATGTTTCGGATCATTGTCTTGTTGGTAATCTTTAATTTCGATTTTGTTCAGAAATGAGATAAGATTATTCGTTAGTATGTTAACATACAAAGCTCCATGTTCAGCATGTTCAGTTTTTATTTTTGTTCACTTGAAGTATGTTTGCAGTGCTTTTAGCTTTCAGTTGATTATCTGAAATATGACTAGAAAATCCGATGTAGTTTGTGAGTTGTAAAATTACACGCTTAATGACAAATTTATAGGCATGCAAAAATCTGTCTTAAACCATTTGGGAAATGACAATTTTCAATTTTTAGAAGGATGTATATTACTTCGATTTAGAGCCGTTAATATGGAAATAAACCCCGTTGAGAATTTTATAAATTTTCTCTTTCATCGACGCAGTTTAAAAAAGATCATCACACCTTTTCTATAACTTAACAATCGCAGTCTTTCTCTAAAAATAAGGACTATAAATATACAAGCATTATACAAGAAAACTAAAGATATTACACTGAAAAATTATATGACGCAGTGCAAGCCCGGACTAGTCAATTGGACCTCATCAAATTCTAATGTATATAAACTGTGATCAGGTGACCTAATTCAACGTCATCTGTTTAAAAAACGTAATGGACCGAATTTATTTCAATTTTCTCTTAACCAAAACCTAATAGTTGAATCAATTCCCTTTGATTGTCGACAATCTCTACAGCATTCTAAAACTATTCCCATTTTTATTTAATTAAACAATATTAATAAAGTGTAGTTAATTTGTTACCAAGTAAATTTATCACAATGAGTGTTGTACCATACAATGCACTGACGGGGTTAAAATGACTGGAATATTACATTTTAGTAATCAGTTGGAGGACATAAATATTTTCTTTTACGCCATACTCGTTTTATCCTGCGCTTTATCATTTATCCGTATTTGGAATCACCAGAAACGGTGTGGAAAAAACGTAATCGATATGAGTACTATTTTTACGTGGATTGTGTTCTGCTGTTCTGTTTTGGGAAATTTGACTTGTATTCTTCTTTTCGGAGTTGTACTTTTCATTTGGATAAACCACGTAGAATGTAATATATTTTTGTAGTATAACCCGATTCTCTTTGACAGTGAAATACGCCTATTTTTATTTATCTCGTTTGGTGGAAGTTGTATCAAAATGCTGTACATGTTATACGCACAAACGGAAGTGCACGCCATCTTTTTAGATTGGGAAAAGCCTCGGAAAAACTCCCCTGTTCCCGCATGGAGAAAAAATTTTCTCATTAACGAGTGGAATGAACTGGTGTCCACCCGTCGAACAAACATCACACTTCGAGTGATTATTGTGTGCATTCCTTATAAACGATTATTAGTCCATTTTAATATTCCAATTCATATGCTTGGATAACAATTTGAATCCATTTCGCACACAGTACAACTTGAATTTTAGTTGTGCTCATCTGAGAATGTCCAATCCTGACACAGTCCTTTCTATGGCCGTCATTTCACTTATTTATGGCTCATTTGGTCTGCTTCCTTGACGCATTATAGGTATTTTTCAAATTATTTTCAACTTTATTGTTGCGGAGAGGTTCTTTAGTCACCCTATCCTCTCCTACACCGACTTGTGCTCTGTTTGTAACGTCAGTCTTCTAATTTTGCGGAATAACAATTACGGATATTATATTCATGGAAAGTCAGTTCACGGGAATTCAGATACGGACATGCAGGGGCTGTGTCAACAGTTTTTGGACGAACAAGTAAACGTTGATGGAAATTCATTTCCAGAAAGATCTGGTGTCGAGAAGAGGGCTGGTGACCAATAACGATCTCCAAACATTCGAATTTGTCATCAATGGGAAAATGCGAGAAAAAATAGACGCGATTTTGGAAAAGCAGGTTTTACAATTCTTGATGATCAGAACTCGTTAAAAATCGACGATTCCTTTCAGAATTATAAACTCGGGGATCAACTTTGCCATCTTTTCATCGACTTCATAACTCATGTACACTTGTTTAATATTCCAGGCTCTCCGAGGAGCTGATTACATAATACAAACCAAGACTCTGTCAGAAATCGTCTTTGATTATGAAATTAACGAACATCCTGCAGTTTCTACATTCTATCAAGGTTTTGAGACCAGTACAATTAGACAGATCCGAGACTCAAGTTTACCGAGTCGATTATCTATGGCAATAATATTCACTTATTGACATTTGAAACACTGCTTGCTGCTCTGCTGGTCTTTTTCGGGTTCGGCTATGTAGTCTCCATATTATGTAGCTTCGTCGTCTCAGAGGTTGGTGTGGAAATTTAAATTAAGGGATTTGTCAAAGTTTTTGGAGCTATCGGAAGTCAAAATCTCGTGCGAAAGACGTTGGTAGACAAGCGGTTCCTTATTTAGTTTATTTGCCACTTTGATTTTATCGTAAATTTAAAATTTTCCCAATCGATTTATTCTCTAAGTCCATTTGGAAAACATGACAATCATAAACATTTCTGAGCGATTCCAAGTCCAATGAGCTAAAAAACTGTTTCACCTACCAGTTATAACAATTAATTTTATTAAATAACTGAAAAGACTACGATCGTTGCAAAATAGTAGTTCTCCCTTCTTATTTTAGTCTTCATTGATAATTACGTGGGAAGCATGCCAAAATTCCAAAGTAAAGGATGTATTATTCCTCGTTATTCTCAGGGGAGAATCGCTTCTCCGAGACTCAAGGTCTTATGGAGGTGCAGCTACTTACAGTGATCATAAAATTGTCTCTGCCAAGTTTGCTATGAAGACATCAATTGACCTACGACGAAGAGGGCCCAACGCTGATGTAAGGATAAGGCATAAAATCGAACAACTGTGCTCATCTACGCTGGTCAGAGACAACTACCAACTGTCAATCATGAAATCTCTTGGAAACATAAATGCCGAACTTTCTCCAGGAGGTGCCTGGGCGGAGACAATGAAAGGGATCCTCTTGGCAGCCGACGAGGCAATTGGCCTCCGGTCGCAAGTACTATGCAACAAAGGTATACACTCTGATCTCCCTGCCCTCATCAAAGAACAAAAGGAGCTAAGACTACAACTGGAAAACACATCTGATCCGAAGAAGAAACAAATCTTACAGAATAGACGTTCATCTACCCAGAAAAAAATCAAAATGTTGAACAAGACAAACTTCACTAACAAACTCGACTTAATAGCTGCAGGAATTGAACAGTTAAAGGACTCTTCAAAAATGTTTACGGCAATCCGCCTACTCAACAGGAAAAAACAAACTAACAAACTCAAAATCCATGACAGCAATAGAAGATTCATCACAAATCCCAAAGAGCAGGCTGAATATATAGCCTCGTATTTCGAGAGTATATTAACCGCTCACGGAGAAATATCCGATTACACCAGCGGATACACCACTCATCTCAGCCTACCTATCACCACCGGTGAAGTATCAACTGCAATAGCCAAACTTAAAAATGGCCGCTCCTCTGGACCGGATGGAATAAATTCAGAACTGTTTAAATACGGACCGCCTGCACTAACAGACAAACTGGCGGAGCTACTCAATGGTATGTTTATGAAAAAGGAATTCCTCGGTCTTGATTCCGGATTATTAATACCGATCCAAAAGCCTAACAAGCAGGCTGGGCCTGTCGAAAATCTACGCCCTATAATCTTGCTAAACACCTTACGGAAACTTTTGGGATTAGTTACACTGAACCGAATAAGAGAACAAGTGGACAACTATCTATCCCCGAGTCATAGTGGATTTAGGACAGGAAGATCCACCGCCGATGCTGTTTGGGCCCACAAGTGGTACTGCGCTATCACCCAGAGATACAAAAGTGCAACAACAGTCCTGGGAATAGACCTGTCTAGGGCCTTTGACACGGTACGCCGTGGTCTACTCCTCAAAATACTGGAACAATTCCTGGACCCTGACTCTGTCAATATGATAAGAGTACTACTATCGAACACAAAGCTCAAGGTGCGGGTCGGCACGGCGTTTTCCCGTGAATTCACGTGCAACGTCGGTACCCCTCAGGGAGACGCCCTCTCGCCGTTGCTATTCGTGATCTATCTGGAGACGGCACTACGAGACCTTCGAAAATTCTATGCTGGCAATATCGTCGAAATTGTATATGCAGATGACGTCGACTTCGTGTCAGACGACAAATCGGCCTTACTTCGACTCCTTGAAGTGGCACCTGCTGAGCTGAACAGATGGTTCCTTAAAATGAACGTTGGAAAAACCGACATCGTTGAAATCATGAGGATGGAGAGCAGCTCAAGTGAAGCCTGGCGCAAAACGAACAAACTTGGTTCTCTACTTGGGGACGGCCATGATATTGTCAGAAGAAAGGCTCTCGCTTGGGCCACGATGAACAAGATAAAGAAAGAGTGGATCGGCAAACGACGACTCTGTACGTCACTTCGTCTGAGGATGTATGAAGCCTTTGTCAAACCAATCCTGACATATAATTCGGCGACCTGGGGAATGTCTAGTACTGAACAACGTGGACTCGATTCTTTTCACCGCAGGCAACTTAGATCCCTACTGGGATTGAACTGGCCTATAAGAATCAACCAGGAATCGCTATACAATAGATGCAGAACTGGCCCTCTGAGTGTGGAAATCGTTAATATGCGGTGGAGGTTATTTGGCCATATTCTACGAATGGACATGCTTGCCCCAGCTAACATAGCAATGGAGGGCTACTTCCTGAAAGAGGGATCGAGCTTCCGTGGACGTCCACGTGTTACGCTGCCGGAAACACTTGACGGAGACCTGAAATGTGTGAAGAAAAGGCTAAGGAGTGGTGAGGATCTGGACGAGCTGAGGAAACTCGCTCACGACAGAGGAGGTTGGAGGAGGCTGGTTCAAAGGATTGTTTTTAATGCTGCACGAGTAAAATTATAACTAATATGATTCTACGTATGTTGCAAATAATAATAATAATAATATTCTCAGGGGAGAAGGCCACTGATATGGTTGTCGTCCAAAGAGCACTTTGTTGAACATAATTCAGCCAGGAAGCACAACCATTGTGATTAATTTCAGATATGATAGTAAAAAAGTGTTAGTCAGGATCAAATTGAATATCATTAGTAAAAAATGAGGCCTCCGAATTAATTCGAATGAGTCCGGCCAAATGCCCCCAACTGAACAATTTCCGCGTGTCGTCTTGATTAACAGGAACGACCTTGTCCACCTTATGAAAGTAGCACATTCCGTCGGTATTGACAGACAAAATGGAATATCCGTCCAAATATTGACCAAGCAGGTTGGAGGTCACAATCTCCGAACGAGAGACTCCACTAATCCGCCAGCGTATTCGAATTTCGTCGACGTCCTCTTCCACGGAGACGTGGAGAATGTCGAACTTGCTTTCACGGAATATCAACTTGAGAATATTGCGTAGTTTGCATATTTCCCATTTGTAGGCGGAGATGCCTGTCGTCTGGTAGGGCTTCCAAATGTGATTCGCGAATACAACGTCCTCCGTGTAATTCTCGTAATCTTCCTTCTCGCACAGCACGCCGGGCAACTGCAGACTTATCTTGACATGTAAACCGTTCGTTGGAAGTATTCCATGGCAGAATATAAGTACGACTTGTCAATAAACTGCTTGGTAAAAACAACAATCTCTTGTTGGAACTGAAATATTGGGGATAGAGTAGATTGACTTGGTGGTCTTCCTGTTTTCTGCAGTTTGTTGAATAAAATAAGGGATGAGGGCACAGGGGGTCTCAATGCTCGCGGAGTAATTAGTCCTAAGGACCGCATTTGAATATACCAACCACCAGAGTTATCTAACAAACAATTATTCAAAAACATTTTTTATAAACAATAAAATATTTTTAACATGTTAAAACAAAGTTGCTTAACCCTTGATTGAACTTGACGATTTCCGGAAAGCAAAGGAATTTAATATTGTTAAAGAAATCGATGTACGTTCTTAAAATGGAGTCATAGTTTGAAATGTATAACTGCCCAACTTAATCGGGTTGATTGAAATTAATCGAGACTGTCTGAGCTCGAAGTGATAAGCCAATAAACCACGAGGTTATCGACGGATTGAATAGCCACATTGCAGTTACCTCAACAATTTAAGATTTTTTTAATATGTTTATTTGTATTTATACTAATCACAAATAAGTAGACCGATTAAAATTATATAAAATAAATATTACGTATGGATCGAATACTTGACAACGTATTTCTATTAGCAAATAAGAAAATATAGCTAAAAAACATAACAAACAAGACAGTGATAGTGCCCGACTTGCCCATTTTAGCACAAAAAATTAAGGCCTTAGCTGACAACTACCCACATAACATATTAGTGATAGGAGATTTTGATAGATCAATAACGCGGACTCACTACAACGGCGAAGAGTGCCTCACCACGCACAGTAATCACATTCTATGTATTTAGATTATGTGCGTGAACTGATTCCCAGCAGTGAAATAAGGAGCCGAATTATTGATCTCCAAAATCATTACCTTAAGATCGAATTTGACCCCAATGTGCCCGAAGATGAGAAACGAGATGCAATGATGACTTGGTGGGAGCTTGTCCACGATCTTATAATCAAGTCCAAAATAAGGAGGACAGACTTGGATTCCAAAATGGACACAAATCTCATTCGTATGCGGTCAGTGTTTATTTATTTACTTTTCAGAGATAATTTTGATTTATTTGCGAATATTTTGAGTGATAACAGTGTCCCATTTATTATCTTCTCTGCGGGGATTGGAGATGTCATCAAGTCGTTTCTTAACCACCACAACTTATTATCAGATAACATATTAATTGTTGCCAATTCGATGACATTTGAGGATAATGTTCTAATTATCATTACTCAACATTAGGGCTGTGTCGACGGATTCGCTCAACCACTTATTCACACTTACAATAAATATTCACGCGGCAACGTAAATGAGGAAACAGTGGCCAAGAAATATATTTTTCTGTTTGGAGATTCATCAGGAGATGTCAATATGTGTGATGGACTTGACTACGACGTGGTTATTAAGGTTGGGTTTGTCAACAATCCAAATGATGAAATTGTTCAAGAGTACCTCAGAATATACGACATGGTTATTTTAAAAGATCAAACATTTGATGTGGTCCTCAACCTGATGCGTCTGATTACTTCTTAGTGTTGAGATTCTCTTTTTTCTTTTGGTTTCAATAAAGTTTTTGATGGTTTATCTTGGATTGTCTATTTACGGACATATCAGCCCAAGTCATCGATATCTACTCCACGGGGGATGATAACACTTTTCTGTTTCCATTCTCACCAAATATGTCATTCGCTCACAGGGGAATTCTCAAGTTGTGCATGAATTTTTTATCAACAATAAAAGAAGAAGTATTACCTTCATTTGATTCCATATTCATTTAGAGGGTTTCTCTTTACTTCGACCCACAAACTGACCTTGTGGATCATTAAAATGCTTTTGACTCGGTTTCCTGAAACTTTCTTCCGTTCAAAAATAAAACGCTTAAACATGTAGACGCCCAAGTTCCTTGTCATCTGTATATCTTTCCTAACTATCAGCTTGAAACACCAAAGTAGAACAAATCTTGGACAAAATGCCCACATATGCCATCTCGAAATATCGCCAACATAAATCTCAAACTGAATGAAAGGACAATTTCTTGAGACAACATGGATCATGTTGATAAAAGGAGACGAAATAAATAGTCTTAACGAGAGAAAACATTGTTAGAATAACAAACAGGGACTATTGTTCTTTTGCCTTAAGTTTCTGAGCTTTCTTTCGAGCCAACATCATGGAGTCCCAGTCGGAATCATCCAGAATATCGGTGACCAAACCATAGCCCACGGTTGTAGACGAGTCCCTCAGAGTAAAGCGAGACCCCTTTTCAATATACTGGGGCTTTATTTCCCCTCATATACCATTTTCCGGTGGAGAACAGCATCCACCTCGCAACTCTCGCCCGGCATGAGCATTTCCTGCCCAATCAACTCATACAAGGCCAATCTGCAATTCCAGGTCATGCAATAGGCCATCAGATGCTGCCCTGTGATGAGGGGCCTCATTCTTCCTCCTTCGTCCTTCGAGGTCATGTAAATCTACTCCATTCACAACTAATTAAAACCTTGCAACGAATATGATTATAAATTGGGGGGTTTTTGAGGGACTGAGGAAGTACTTTAAGGACCATTCCCCGTTTAAGGTCATCCCGCTTGACATTCTTTAGTAATGCACCCATTTGGTCACCAGCCTGCCCTGAGTCGAGCAGCTTATGAAACATTTCAATTCCTCAACCTCAATAACAGAAGTACCATTAATGACTGTTTTTGTACTCTTGTCAAACCCCAGAACCACGACCGGGTCACCCTTTTTGATACACCCTCTGAGAACTCGCCCAGAAGCCACCGTTCCACGACCGGGGATGGTAAAACTGTGCTCGATCGGCATCAGAAACGGCTGGTCGAATGGTCTAGCGGGCTCGGGAATGTACGAATCCACAACTTGCAACAGTCGAATGATACTTTCCTTGCCAATATCGGGATTCTTGTTCTAGGAATATGCCAAAGGATCACTTCTAATGCACAAAGAGCAGAGCCGATAACCACGGGGGTTTCGTTTCCGTCAAATCCATGCTCAGATAACAACTCGCGGACCTCCAATTCAACCAATTCGAGCATTTCCGAGTCTGCGTCGTCGGCCTTGTTAATAAATACAACCACGTGTTCGAGTCCGATCTAAATGTGACCATCCAACTGAACTTGTTTGGCCAGGAGAATGTGTTCCTTGGTCTGAGGCATGCACCCGTCATTGGCCGCAACCACGAGAATAGCCCCCTCCATCTCCGCAGTCCCCGTGATCATATTCTGGGTGGTTAGAAAAGAATACTTTTATGTAGTCGGAATGGCCGGGGCAGTCAATGTGTCCGTAATGTCTGTTCTCTGTCGAGTATTCCACGAGGGCCGCATTTATTGTGATTCCCCTCGCCTTTTCTTCGGGGGCGTTGTCGATTTCGTCATATCGACAGAACTTGGCCAGTTTGTTCTCCGACATTACTTTAGTTTTGATTAGTTTACTACTTTTGGTTATGGCTGCCGTTAGGGTCGTCTTTCCGTGGTCGACATGACCGATTGTGCCAATATTCACGTGTGGTTTGTCACGCACAAACATTTCCTTTTTCGGTCCTCCCACTGGAGGGGAGGAGAACAGGAAAGCCGACGTACTAACACTGCATTTTGTTACATGTTGGTATGGGCGGTGAATACGTGGAATATCTATCAATAATCGTAATAAGAGTCACACTGCACGATTCGCATAACGTTGTCAGTTTTAATATAAATATTTATACAAATTAATATTCTCTCATTTGATTGTTTCTAATTTGAACCATTCAGAGCGAGTTTAAAATACATGCTCATTTAATCATCCATAGTAAACATCCCAAGTTTCTGAGTTTGTAGTTTCCTCCTTTACTGATAAAAGGTGATTGAAATAAAAGGCATATACTTCTACAAAGTCTCCTGGTTTCCTACGGTGTTTTAGCCAACGGGGCTTTCCCTACCACGTTTGATTATTATTATTATTGGTCTTTCGCACATATTATGGAATATATTTCGAGTGGTTGTTATTGTCCTGTTTTGATACCAATCGAGTTTTTAAATGTACTCCAATTGAATTACGTTGATAATTACTAGTAGGTTATATAATGAACAATTTTAAATTAGCCTTGTGTGAATCCACGTTCCAACCATTTAAAAAAGTAAATTACAAATAGTTTGCAAATTATGACTAATAGAGGAATAAGTCAGAATAATAATTCGGAAATGCATACAAATATATTTATTCAGAATAACTGTCCAATAATTAAAAAATAGTGCAAGAACACTTATTTTTTATGTTTTTTGGTTTCAAAACAATTTGGACAGTGGTGTCAAATACAGCCTTCACATTTTTAAGTTGGAGGGACGAACATTCCATGTACTCTTCTGCGCCTGGAAATGCACTACACCATCCTACCCAGTCGTTTTGCTTCTGCAATGCCCTGCTCGTAGCTCACTGGTAATTTGCCTGCGTTTTTGAGTTTGTTGAGAATTTCCTTGTCTTCGCGCAAATCTATTTTAGTGCCAACCAAGATGAAGGGAGTGTCCGGACAATATCGTCGAATTTCGGGCAGCCACTGAGTGCTCATCACAACACAACACCTTGACGGATACGTTGGTGAGAGAAAAAGGTTGGACGACCGAATAACAAATAATGAATACATCCTAAATATTCAGAGATGCCACAACACGGTTTTCGAATAAGACAGAGTCCTCAGGAGATCGTAGTCCTCCTGTCCCGCAGTATCCCACAGACTGAGTTGGACAGAAATGGTCCTGCCTCCCGAATCCTCGACTGCCAATTGCATGGAGTAATGATCAAATCTATGGACAGTCATTTTAAATTTTAGAACACTGTGGGAATATGGGTTGTAGGACATATGTTTGTAGTGTAGGTTATTAAAAGACTCGTTTTACCCACGGCACTTTTCAAATTTAATTAATAATTTACCCATCACCTACGACCAGACACTTAACATGATTCATTCAATTAGTGACGGCTCTAGATTTTATTATATTAAAATCACAAATATTAAATAAATATTTCATAATAATTTAAGGGCTGACCCTATTTGGAATCGAATATAAGACCAGTACAAAGATTGGCAAACACTATCGTTCAGAGAACAGGCAAACACTATCATGAAGCACTATGCGAAAATCAGTCACATGAGGATGGACAAAGATAACCGATGCCGAAAACTCAAACTTAACAAAAACTTCCCCTCTCCAGAAATCACAATATCAACTTCTGAAATCAGTCAACTTATCGAGAACGCTAAGAATTCTCACGCTTGTGGACCGGATGGTCTTTCCATATACCATTTGAAAAATCTTGGCCAAAATGGGTTAAATGCTCTGACAGATATCTTCAAAACTTCGCTAAACTCAGGTCTAATACCTATGGTCTGGAAAAAATCTATTATCATTCCAATTCTGAAGCCCAACAAAGACCCCTGCGACCCCGCCTCGTTCAGGCCAATCTCACTCATCTCTGTCCTATCAAAAATCCTCGAAAAATTTGTCCTGAAATCAATCTACCCTTTCCTCACTCTATCAAAGTCACAACATGGCTTCCGTCCGCAGCACTCAACAACTACACACCTATCTTGTCTAACAAGATTCATTGCAGACGGATTTAATAACTACTCCCCTCCCCATCGAACAATCCTGGCCTCAATTGATATCAGTAAGGCTTTTGACCGGACCTCACGACATGTCCTGAGCTCAAAAATTCACTCTTCTCTTATTCCCCATCGTCTGAAAATCTGGCTGTGTAGCTTCTTATCTGGTAGACTGGCTCAGACAAAATTCGGTTCAAAAAACTCCCGGTTTCGCTATTACCTAATGGGGTCCCTCAGGGCTCCTGTCTCTCTCCAGGCCTCTTCAATCTACACCTCAGTGATATGCCCACTAATTCGGAAACACTACTCCTCTCGTACGCTGACGACATAGTGATTGCTTCAAGAAACAATTCCATCGACGCTGCAACAAACTCACTCCAAACTCATCTAGACTCTCTGACCAAATGGCTAGGATCTAACCATATGACTCCTTCTGCGTCCAAATCGTCCATCACTGTTTTTACATCTGATAAAAGACAATTCAACCTAAACCCAGTCCTCTATGTGGCCGGTGAAATAATTCCTGTTATGAAAAACCCGAAAATCCTTTGAGTCGTATTCGATCAATGCCTATCTTTTACGCAACACGTGGAGCTCATTTCCACCAAAGCCAAACGCAACTGAATGCACTACGTGCCTTATCTGGACAAACTTACGGCCAAGCCAAAGAATGCCTCACTTTAGTGTACAAACAATTTGTCAGAACATCAATGAACTATGCTAGTCCAGCATGGTCATGGAACTTGTCTTATTCAAACCTCCAAAAACTCCAAAGAATCCAAAACTCACAATAACTGGCTGCCTTGCATCCACTCCCATCGATCATCTTCATTGGGAATCTTGTATCCTTCCGTTCGAAGACCATTTGACGATGAGAGGACTCCAATTCCTACAGGAAATACAAGACTTTTCTCATCAAAGTCACAAAATCTCTATTCCAGAAAACAAAAGACACATCATTTCTACTCTGGCCGATCAATGTAGATGTCTTTCAAAAATACTCTCAACCAACAATGGGAAAACTGCAAATAAACTAATCCATGACTACATCTCCTCTCGTGCTATCAGGATGCTTAAAAACAACAAACTTCTCAACTCTCCCCCCCCGCCGGTCCACTCCTCAGAACAATCACTCGGCAGATATCTCCGTGTCCAGCTTGCTCAGATTCGCTCGTGACATCATCCACTCATTTTCGAAACATACCTTTCCTTCACCCCTGAAGACCTCTTCCCCTGTCCTGGACCGCCTCACTTGTCTCCGCCTATTGGGATTCGGGATCTCTGGGAGCGCCCGATCTTCGCGTCTCGCTACCTGATTGCAGCCGGCTTCCTACGTGTTAGTGAAGCCGGGGTAACATAACTAACTAGCTAACAAAGATTGGCAAAAATAGTCCAGATTATAGAGTAGCCCAAATAAATAAAGATTAAAAAAATTTGAGGTTTTGATGTTTGGTGTTTGAGAAAGTAGGGGATTAAGAGAAATTCGAAATATTCAAAACGTACCCAAAAAGAGACCAAAATACTATGAGGACACAAATACTGTTGGAAAATTGTTGTTGTTGTTGCATAACCCCGGTCTCACATTAGGGTATGAGACCGGCGGCTAGCAGAAACAACAGCGCCTTCGCGGGTTGCTCCCAACTGTTGGAAAATGCATCAATGAAAGTAGAAAATTAAAACATAATAATAACTATTATGAGACCACATATTTAAGATTAAAAAATAATCTGAGAGTTGTTATAAGCAAATCAATATGAATTGTGTTAGGTATTATATTTGTTATTAAATGATTAATAATTATTTAAAGCTGCAAATGTTTCTATTTTTAGATTTTACCGTATTATTCTCGTTTAAGCGTTGCTATCCTAGTCATGTCATCTGGCAGGCATGCTTGTCTTCTCGTTCAACTCGACGTACCTCTCCCATGACTCGATCCTGTTTCGGTAAGAAACGATCATATCTTCCAGAGATTTCTTTATGACTAACTGTATGTCGAATGTTTAGTGATTTTAAGTATCTTGATAAGTAACAAGACCATTCCACGTATTGGCATAAACTCTACTTCCCCATGATTGATTAACTCAAACTATTTTCGTATTTTCTTAACTATTGACCTTGACCTGCTCAGAGAATACGTTATTCACACATCTAACATTTAATTTTTATCATCAAGACTAATAACATGCTTGTGGCCACTATTATGTCGTTCAATGAATTATTTCAAATGACTTATTCGTCGATTACATTTAATTCAAGACCAAATCCTCTGCACACACTTCAAAACTTTGTTGCATCTCCTTACATAGTCTCCATTGATTATTTTCTCACAACTGGTACCGGAATGGCCCATTTTATTTTTTACAATGAAACTCGTCGTGCTTTGTTCTCTAATAAATGTTCCTTCATCTATATTTCTGCTTCATTTCAGCAGTTATGATTTGTTTTATTACGGATTCGTTCTACCACTTCCACAATTCCTTTTTGTTAAGCCCATTAGTAATTCCCAGAAATTCCTTGAGCAAGTGTTTTTCTTTCCAGATCCCATTTGATTTCCTGAAAATGTCCAAATGCATTCATAAAGCTTATGCACCTATAGTTTGTTGAGAATTTCCTGAAGGCACACTATTTTCACATTTCTGATTAAGTGTGTAATCTCATTATAAGGACAATCCCCTGACTGCTATCTCCGTATTACCATCATCATCTGTTCAAAGATTTACACATAAAAGGAATCAAGCTTAAGTTATAAACCCCATCACACCCGCGGCCCTCGCAATCCGATAAGAATTTAATTATGTCTTTAAGAAAGCTTTTAGACATTTAAATTTATGCCCTTCTTCGTGATCTCTGGGCAACTATCTGTATCATGTTCCCAAAACTTTCTTCATAATCTACTGACACCCTAATACTGTTCTTGTTGATAGAAGCACATCCTGGTGAGCTCAAACTTTTTACATCACCTTCTCATTTCGTTAGTGGGTATTTCACAAAATAAAGATTTTCTTGTCGTCCACCAAAGACAAAACACTTTGTAGGCCTTTTTTCCGATAAAAGATTGGCAAAACAATTTTAGATATAGACAATTTTCAACTTCACAATTCTATTCTCCACATTCTCTTTTCACTTGGACTTGTCCTTGTTCTTCAGAATGTTGATTACTCAATTGGATATTATTCTCAAAAACTGGTCAATTGATTAGGGTAGATAGACTAGAATGCAATTGCGCCATCCCGACCAGGGAGTATTAATTTTCAAATATTGCTTGGTCTTGAAGATTGTTCAATCAATATCACTCTTTGCATCACTCAAACCAAATGACAAGTTTTATCATTCCCTTGCTTTTTTCCCGGACATTCCTGGCAATATGAAACAAGGAGTTCGGGTCTTGTAACTAAGTCTTCAGATTTTTGACATTAGCATGGGTCTGGATAAACTTTATGTTCATTTTATCAACTGAACTATTTCGGCAAACAAGTTCAGGAATTCTGTTATTTTTAAAGTCACACAACACAAAAAACGTGACAACGCAATAACTACAGCATTTAACTAATAAAACGTAGAGGTCAGGACATTGAAGACAAAGAGTTCCAATATATCAATCGACGCCATTTTTTGAGTATACTTATGTTTGCAATACACGGTAAATTGTTAATCAATGCTTTGGCTTGCTTTTCGGAATTAGTGAAAAGAATTAGAGAATATACGGATATGATAAGGAGTGAGATTAGGAAAATTTCTCCTAATGAAATAGTCATCTCTTTTTTTGAATAAATTGTCGTAAAATTTAGAATCAAATTATGAAATGGAATGAAAAATTAGCATTAAATTGGATAGTAAATAGAGTGGATGGAAATAAGAAATAGACTTTGAATATTAATTAGTTTGAATTAATCTGCTAATTAATATGTCGAACCTGCTACCCAAATTCGAGGACACTGATGTATTTTTTGACATCACTGACGTATGGAATGTGTGTAATTGCAGGAGTTCATCACAAATCTGCCATTCGGAAACATGTCGACTGTGTCATCTGTGCCAGAAAATATAATATTGGTGACAAACCCAGCAAATACGAAAAGGTCGGGAATAGAACAAGACGACAGGTTGTTGGGATATGATGAGCATAGTTTGGAGGACTACATAAACTACGGAATCAGTCGGTCAACGGGGAATTTGACAGTGCTGGACAAGAAGTGAGGAAAATGAGTGATGATTAGATGTCAATCGGTGGACTACGGCAGCAGATCATCTGTAGAACGATATCGACTGGCAATGGGAGCAGAGGAACTGGACTACGAGATTGACATTGAGCAGGTTTGCAGGACATGATGAGAATAGCGGGGAACGGAGAAAGTACTGACGGATGAGGAGATGAAAGAGCAGGTGGGTGTACTAACGAGTGATAAAAACGGGTGGGAGTTCAAACCAAAGCAGCGGATTGAGCACTTGTCGAGTCTATTTGCAGGGGACGATGTACTGATTTAATGATGCAAAGTTCAGAGTCACTGTCCGCGTCCCGTGTTCAGGGAAATCTCGGGCGTCTCGGGCATCAGACTGTGCATAAAGTGCACGGCACTCGAGTGGGAATATTCCATTCACGTGTAGAGTCGAGAATTTGTTGGAGCCTGTTTTTGCCTCGATGTACATGTACGACATCAAAAAAAATCAGCGAGTTAACAATCATTCTCATTTTAGGCCACCGAGACATTCTACTTTGATAAAAACACTGCCACACACAAAAAACTGATCACTAACTTTGTTCCCTGGGAGGACAGCTCCACCAAAGTGGACACGGCCCAATTCGACATCCTCCATGATCCCAGTCACCTCCTTCTCATCATTCGAGTAATGCCTCCATTCTTCATTTCTAGCTCGAAAAAATACTTCCCAAAGACTATGAGGTCTCCGACCTGTCCCGCGACACTTTTGTACTCCCAGCCACACCATTTAGAACCACGGAAAACGACTCGCCTCCCTGTGTTCTCGGACTGGCATGTTTCGAGTTCCTTTCGGGTGGTTCGCCGACTCCCTCGCGTCCCTACTCCACTGCGAGAGCGACTCGTCTTCGTACAAGTCCGACTCGTCCTTCAAGTCAGAGTCGGCCTCCTACAAGTGCGACAGCCAATCGGCCGCCAGTTCATTCTCACCAACGACGTTTCTAGTTTCTATTCAGGAGTTCTCCGAGCCGGCCACGTCCTTGGCGTTTAAAGCCGAGCCCATGGTGCGATCGGTCTGCTCATCCCGTTCTTATTTGTAGGACGAGCGGGTGACGGACATGGAAATTGTCAAGATGTACAAGGAGTCGAAGAAAAACAGTTATAGCAAGAAAACCAAGTCGATCAAAGGAAATTTCTCTTTCAAATGCGTGAACCAAGAGGACATGAACACGTATTCTTCAGACCTCAACTTCTCGCCTTCTTTGACGTCATCGGAGGACACTGTGAAGGAAGTGATAAACTTGCCGGGGAGACTGCTGGACACTCCTCAATCATATCAATGGTTGAATGGGGAGATTAATCGGCAGGAACTTTCTCTATTTATACCCGAAATCGTTGAATTTGTCAAAAGTGCCCAACCTAAAGTCAATTTCCGTACGAGTAGAACTGATCAGCGACGGACTGCCACAGGTTAAGGGGAATGACATGGCAGGCAATTTTCAACCGGTCGAACTGCCCAGAGTTGAGGAATGACATGTTTCTGTCGCTGAGCTACAAGAACAGGACCCCGTGCTTCTACGAGGAAATAAAAATGCGAATTCCGCGGAATCTAAACAAGACGTCTCATTTGCTATTTACGTTCTACAATGTTTGCAGTCTTAACAAGTACGACGAAAATAAGCAGAGCATTGTGGGATACACTGTATTGTTGTAAATCTTCATTGCAGTGGATTCCCATCGGGGTTGGGGGGTGCATCAGCAATGGAGACTTTTATCTGCCAATATGCACGGAGAAGCCCGAGAAATACTACGAAAAGTCCCCTGAAGTACACCCTCCCTTTGACTCTAGTTCGAATATCCAAACTTGAAGTGGATAGAGAACCAGAAGCAACTATTCTCTTTCTCCCTGATTCCGGTCACCACGGTCTATCCCACGGTAATTGACTTTGATGACTCCCAGAGCATAAAAATAAAAAACTGCCTCAAGTCCCTGTCTCAAATTGGCTTGGACACTCCGATAAGTGTGGATCAATTCATCCCTGTCATCAAGGCTATGCAAACCATCAGCCCGGAGGAATACTTGCCTTATGCCTACCAACTCCTCGACAGATTGTTGTTTCTTCTTTGTTTTGAGAGAGAGTGCTTCCTAAAAGAGAGTATTTGGTGGCACATCAATACTCAGGCGCCGAAACAATCAAGGATATACATCAAGTTGTACTCTCCGGGACTATTTCACTGCTCAAACAAATTGGGTCTTCCATTAATTACGGCAACCGAAACGCCACGTTGGCGCTCTACACCGATACAGCCTTCCTCTCCGATTCAGGTTAGAACTGACTATGAGTGGCAGCATTCCAGCAATTCGAAGACAAATATAAGACCAAGGTTCCCATGTTCACACATTTCCAGACATTTGTCCGACTAATTGAACTGTGGATTGACCAAGACGACGAAACTCGAGCCGACATGACTGAAGTCGCCCCCTTCTTCCTCGATTTGATTGTTCGCATTTCTGACTCATTCAGACCAAATCCCTCCTCCTCTCCAATGCCAACAAAGTGCCCATCACTATCAGCGACATCGACAAAATACAGGATTTCTCCAAAGTTATGGTCGCAGATATGCTTGTGCTCAACGAAATAGTTCACTCACTAACTTACTTGCAGGACACGAGCAGCAGCACTCACATCAACAAGGAGTTCGCCCACTTTGTCAACAACCTTTTCTATGCCCTCACCCCCAACGATGTCTACAAAATTGTCATTTGCTATTGCTCTCTCGTTCCTTCAATTCTCCTATCCCTAGATCAGTAATAACGCACTTCAAAGCAAGGACAAAGTCATCATTTTTCAACTCAAATTCGACTTTTACGACATTCTTTGCTCCTTCGAGTTCTTCTTCGAACTGTTCCTCGACAAAGAACAACGAGTCCCTCTCAAAATGGAGAAAATACTGAACAAAAGGAGTCGCAGTTCGCAAACCTTTCAACTCCAATCATATGGACTGACGGAGGAATACATGAAAAATTACTTCCTTCTAGCACTACTCCACATCGACTTGATATACTTCATGAAGATGGGGTATATTGCTAACACTGATATTAGCAACCCTTCTCTCCAAAACAGAGTCTCCCGACTTTTCAAAAACCTCCTCATCTACGTCAACTGCGATCCCCGTTTTGCGTCCCCCGCTACACAGTCCCCAATCACTGACTTGTTCACTCCACTCGTGTTCATTGTTGCCGCGTTCTACGGTTGTTCAGAAGCTCCGGATCGACTTCACTTGGCCAAACTGTGGAATCCCACAAAACCAGAAGAGACCAAGGGAAAACATAACAACACGGTCATGACGAGTCTCCTGTTCTGCTTCAAACAAATTTTGGAGAATATGGACGCAGAAACCATTAAGAGCATTCGCGAATTTTGCGTGGAGAGAGATGTCCGGAGAATATTCTCGGTTCTACGGCGTTGCCTTCACAACTTTGAATACAAGGTTTCTTCTTCCGCCCAATTTGTAGGGAAAGAAGTATCACCAAGAATACTCGGCCGATACTCTACGCAAGACGAGGTCAGTCAAGTCCAAATTGGAAATGAGTCTGATTGGGAGTGGGGGGGCTCGGCACGAATACATGAAGATGGTCAGAAATAAAGGCATCAAATTATTGTCCATTGTTAAGGCCTGACCATGAATTGCAGCAATCTGCGGTACACGAGGAAGAAGGAGGCAGGCTCGACAGCACCCCTGGGAGAGAGGTAGTGGTGGAGGTAAACTATGGACAGGAGTAGTGTCGACGTGCAAGTGGAGGCCACTCTATCAGCACACTTTTACGTTCAAGTGAGTGCGATGGTCATGAACTTTTGTGAGAAATTGATTCCAGTTATTCTCCCTTTCACATTTCCAGCTTATCATGTCTGGAAAGTCCTTGGGTCAGGAAATGACTAATTACGTGACATTTCTGTACTCGACTATTCTCAGTCTCGAAAACTGTTCGGCCATCAAAGTCCACAGCCTTTCTTTAATCCGAAGACTAGGAAATCGGGTTGAATCTGTTTGACTATCTCAGTTCGGAGACAGTTTCTGGACAGAAAAATGTTGGACCGGAGAGATGGCAGTGTACTTAACTTTTGGATTGCTGTCCTCGTCACTGCCGATTGTGCAGTGCAAAGCGAGTTTCCTATTGTTTTTCTTCATGGTCAAATATGAAGAGAATACCAAAGTCAGTCTCCATCTAATCTCTGCAGAAATCCCGTCATCTTTTAGTGGCAATGCTCAAATCCCTCAACAGGATTGTGACCGGAAACGACAGGATTGGCATGAGGAACGCTTACTTTGGCCTGATATATGTTTCCAAGTACAGTTACATTCAATCAGAGAAATTCCTGTTAAGCAACAGGACAAAGGTAGTGATATCCCTAAAACCAATAGATAATGGACCCTGTCGAAATTTGCAAATCAATTCTCGACAATTTGTTTGAGCTTGAGCAGTGCCAAGACTCCGAGAAGACTATCGATCTGATGATCGCAATTGCCGCGAGTTACCGGCCGGATTCGGAGATTAGACTCGATTGGCTGCAGAAAATAGCCCGAAAACAGACGGAGGTGACCCATTGGTGAAGTAGACATAGTTTGGTAATCAAGTGGAATCGGCCTATTCCCTCCTGCAGGCCACTGCCTTGTCGTACGAATACGTCAAAAACCACATTGCCAGCCAATTTCGTCAACTCTTGAACATTGACATTGCTGTATAGCCCTCGATTATTTCAGAAAATCACCCCCAACGCAGAAGAGGAGAAGAGAATGAGTGCATTCACCTTGGTTGAACACCCGCGAGTGTTTACAGTCTCAGGGTTTTGCGAGATCCTGGAAACGACGGTGACATTCCTCAAAATTGTAGTGAGTGAGATAACACGCAGGCAAAACTGTACACGGAAGCCGAAAAACTATTGAAACTGTCGACCCCGCTGCACTACATCGAAAATAACTTTCTCAAACTCGGCCAAGTTCATGGGAGCCTCAAAGATCTGTACGAACTAATCTACAAGACTGTTTGTGTTTACACTCATGGGACAGACCCGGGAAAAACAAGGATTCTTCCGCTGTCACTACGCGGGGTTTGTGTTCAAGGAGGACAACGGGGCGGACTACATTTACTTCAGTCAAACCATGGTCAGTCCAAACGAACTGATGAGTCAGTTGCAGGTGGTGGGTGAGTGAGTTGGATTATAGAAATCATTTGATGGGAAGTACGGGGACAAAGTAGTGAGAGTGCAACTGGATGGGGGAAAGGATTACAGCAAACTGTCGCCAAGTGAGGTACTGTCCCACGCCAATTGGCAGAACTTTGTGCTGATAGGGCCAGTCGAGCCCTACTCTACAGGAAACAACACGTCGATCGCAACAAGTAACCAGCACTAATCAATATTAGATACCTTCTGTCTCTCTGTTCCATTCATGATTGGAGGGAAGGATGGTGGAGTAACATGTCAATGTGTCCGGAGATATGTCTTTACCACATCGGAATGGCTACCATATATACGCGTCTACAGTAAAGTCTCCAAAAAGGAAGAGGTATGACATTGTCCGACATGGCAGTTGACTCTCTCACCAATACAAGTCGTCATTGAAGATCTGGCTCGGAAGGTCACCGATCTGGACAACGTATTAGCATCCAAGTCTCCCAACTCGACTCTCATTCAACTTAATGTGCAGGCCATCGTGGGGAGTGTCATTAATTTAGTGAGTAATCCAATCTACAACTTCCAGGGACCCAAGGAGACGGCTGCATCTTTTCTGAGACCTCTTATCGAAAAGAAGGAAACGCCCAAAATCCATCATTACGAATTAGTCGACATGTTAGACAAAATGATTAATTCGTATAATATTCATCTCACTCTAGTGCCTACAAAGCACTCAACGTCAACGCCCTCCTCATTGGCCCTAATCAGCACGACTATCAATTAGAGTTGAACAAAAGCTTTGTCTCCTTGAGGGAATCCATCGTCGAGTTGGTCGACCAGGCATTCAAAACTGTTTACAAAAAACCGCCTTCGCTAATGAGGTAGGTAAAGATGACCAAACTCTCTCAATAGTGTTGAGGACCTCAAGAGGGAGGCAGCACTTCAAATTGCTTACTACGGATCATCCTTATAATTTAATCATTCCTTGATTATTTAATACAGATAAATTTCATTTTTCACAACTAATATTCAAAATTCCAAAAAAAATCGCACTGTATTCTTTTGGATGCAAAAATATATCTATCAAGAAAAACCATTAACCAAACCCCAAACATCATTTCGAAGAGTGACCTAATTTAAGTCATTGTTGTTATCATTCTGTTAATCGTTCCTTTTTTACCCATCGTATCATTTTCTCACATTATAACTTGTGTAAATTATCCAATTCCCGGAAGAAGGGCCAATTGTGCTCTACTGACTTGTTTCTCGACAAGACCTGAGGGAGGCCATAAATCCAAAAAAGATTTGGCTGTAGAGAAACATTAAGAATCATGTTTGAGCAAGTTTGAACAGTTGGGAGTGATTAGAGTCTAAATATATTTATTGCTGATAATAAAAGGAATGATGTTCTTATTGCATCATATTAGATTTTGTACAACTTTTAGTGTACACAAAAGTAACGTGGCTATTAAAGGGCGACTATATTCTCCCTCTTCGACACTGATTGAATTTCTCAAATCTTTGAAATCTCACCTTGGTCTGGAACTAAAATCTATTAAACATGATGTTGCTTATCTAGCAGACATTTTTGCTAAAATTCGCCGATATTAACTCTATAAAGGTATTCGTTAATTTTTCTCATTTTATTTTAATTAACGCAAAGTCACGCATTACTGGTTTTATTTCAATGATTTCCTTGATTTGTAGGAATATTGGTAGGAGTTAAGCCAATTTCCACATCTCGACAATCTAAAAAAACTACTTTTTGAAGACGATCTCGAAAATTGCGTTGAAAATTTAATCACTCTTGAAGATAGCCGTTAGAAATGTGACTCCTTTGACACCAAGAATGACTGGGATTTCGTCCGGGCCGTGAGAGTACAACATTTTTGTGGAGTCCACCAACTCTTTTACTGAGAGTAGGAGAGGTTCCGCCCGTTTCTTTAGGTTTTTGTTTGAGGGAAGTGAATCCGATTTTCTGTGCTCCTTATGTGGTGTTTTCTCTCGTTGAACGATTACGGTTCACGGCAGTAAGGATCTGATTTTATTTTAAACAAGTGTGTCTGTGTTCACTAGTCTTCAATTCCTTGTTCAATGATCTGATACGCCAGGCCGGATCTTCTTCGGCTACAAGCAGCGTGAGGTTGACGTTTTGGTATAACAATTGTTCTTGCTTCCAAAATAATCTTCGAAAAGAAGTCCAATGGGCTTGTCGAGAAAGCTAAAGTTGTACAGATTGCAATTCTTTATTTTTGAGTTCAATATCTATTGCAGTGGTTCTCAACCTTTTTTGTCCGCGGACCCCTTGTGAGTAAATGAAAAATTTCGCGGACCCCCTACATATTTCATCTTCATCAAAAACTTCATCAAAAAAGCACTAATAATTAATATGAAACAGTTAACAAACTTAATTTTATCCACAAAATCAATTATTATTTCATGTCTTCCCTGAAGCGATTTGTTGAGTGAATTTATACGAGAGAAAACATCTCTCAAGTAAGCAAGTTTAGATAGCCATGAACTATCCATTAATTTCGAAATAAATTCCGATGATTTGGAATTGTTTTCGCGAATAAAATATTCAGATAATTCATTCCTCAAAGAAAAATCTCTGGCAAGAATGTTTCCCCGAGATAGCCATCTCACCTCAGTGTGGAATAACAAAGCCTTTCCATCCTTTTCAAATTCTTCGCAAATAAGTCTGAAAATGCGCGAATTTAAAGCACTCTTTTTAATATAATTTATGATATGTACGACATCATCGAGAACATATCTTAAATCTGAAGGTAATGTTTTTGCAGCAAGTGCATATCGATGTAGCATACAATGCATATGTTTCGTTTCCTGGTTAGCAAGTCTAACTTGGCAAAGATGCTAATAGCATGGAATTATCAGAAGGCAAAGTTTGTATGAAACGAGTCAATACTTGATTTTTCATCATTTTACGCAAAGAAATAAAATAATCCTTATTTTTGTGGATTAGATGGGGATGACATGTGCGCAAGTGTCTCACAAGAGTTGTTGGTTTCATGCTATTGTGTGACAGAATTTTCATGCACACAACACATTTTGGGCTTTCAAATCCATCTTTATCAATACAAATAAACCCATATTTTATATAATCAGGATTATATTTGCGTATCTTAATAACATGCGAGGAATTCATATCAATAGCGTGCTTAAAAATTTTATTAACTTTTACTAAAAAATAAATATATATATACGATTTTTATAAATAATTGAGTTACATTCAGCTTTAAAGTAATTTAGCCTCCTCAGTATTATTGAATATTAAAATATATTAATTTATAATATATCTAAAAGAGATATTATTAATTATGATTTAATTCTATTATATATTAATTTAAAATTGTTATCATTAAATAGAAACATTTAAATAAAGTTTCAGAAAAATCTCGCGGACCCCCTGGAATCTTTCGCGGACCCCAGGTTGAGAACCACTGATCTATTGGAACCATGAGGGATGAAGAGCATAGAGTTACATCGGGTGACGTAGGTTTGTCAGTCACTCTGAATGGAGTCCTTGTGTTTCTCGAAGGATCGTTCAGAATTGTTAAGGAGTCCAATTTGGAAAGTAAAAATTTCCCCCTTGTATCCACCAACTGAAATGACAGCCAAAGGGAGTGTTTCGTGTTGAGGTCCCCGCATAAGATGACCCTATCGATGCGTGGCAGATTAGAGAAAGCTGTAGCTCCTCGGGCAAGAACCCGGGGGTGGAATGTACATATTGACCAGCCATAATCGTTCCTTCGTTGTGCCAAGCGACATCCCGGAAACCTCATCAGCTTCGATGAGGCTTCTCACTTCAACGGAGACGTCTTTTGGTTTCTTGAATCATAACCACGTTAATTCTCAGGTTAGTCAGGAGTTCTCTGATCTTCTTTTTGATCCCCCTGATGTTTAGCTGGAAAGTCGTGAAGTGCTTTCCAAAAGTTTGTTAAAGGAGGCGACAACAAGTTTAAGAAAAACTGATTTAGAGCAGTGGTTCTCAACGGTGGGCGATTTTTTCTGCCAGGGGGGCGATGGCTGATTGCTAATATTTGAAAAATTAAAATCTTATGTTAAAAGTCGATAATCTTTGAAAAAATAAAGATATATAATCGAGTCTAATAATATTTATTAATAATATGATATTTTTATTATATTTTATTTAAATTTCTAAGCGTGATTTCTAGTTATCTTTATGGGTCGTGTTCAAAAAAAAGTCAGAATGTATAAAGATGAATATATTTCTCTTGGATTTATTAAAGATCCTAATAAACCACTTTGTCTTCAATGTGGTACAATTTTTTCGAATGAGGCAATGAAACCGTCTCGTTTGATTGAACATTTAAAGCGAAAACATCATAATTCAATTGGAAAACAGCCAGACTTTTTTCTAGAATTAAAAAAGAATTTTGAAAATAAAAACACCCTACCGTCAATCTTTAATAAAAATATATCTCAAAATGTCTCTGGATTATCTTATTCATATAAAGTTGCAGAGATAATCGCAAAAACTGGTTGCATTATTATTTTAATTTATAGGTAATGCCCATTCGATTGCAGAAAATGTCATCCGTTCTTGTTTAAATTTATTTATAAACGATATCTTACAAAAAGATTCTTCAAATATTATGAAGACTATTCCATTAAGCAACGACACTATACGAAGAAGAATTGTTACTTTTACATACCGAAGTAAGATGGTTATCCAAGGGAAATTGTCTTGAAAGATTTGTAATATTATTTGATGCAATTGTTGATTTTTTAAGATTACAAGAAGAATTTAAATTGTTTGATTCCTGCAAAATTCATAGAAAAAATATTTTTTATTTAAATTGGATTTTTAAAAAATTAAATGAAGTTTCATTGGCTTTACAAGGAGATTATGTTAATTTAATTGATTGCAAACGAATTATAAATACATTCATTGAAAAAATTCAATTTTACAAATTTAATTTAAGTAATAGAAAATTTGGAAAATTCGAATTTTATGACCACACTTTTGATGACAACGATCTGAAAATTTATGAATTTCATTTAGAATCTTTGGAACAAGATTTGAAAAAAAGATTTGAAGATTTAATTAATTTAAACTTTTCTGATTGGATGATTAATCTTTGGTTGCCCATTCATTATGATTCTGATGATGAATGTCAAGAAGAATTAATAGAACTAAAAAACGACGAAGAATTGAAAATAAAATTTAAAAATGAAAACCTGACACAATTCTGGGGAGAAAAATCTATAAAAACGAAATTCCCGAAATTATTGGAAAAAATGATGCCAATAATATTATGTTTTCCTAAGTCATACTACGTAGAGAGAGGATTCAGCACTCTGAATAGTATGATCGGAACAAAAAAGAAACAAACTAAATATAGAAGAAAGAGGCGACATAAGAATTACACTTACGAAAAGAAGTACAAATTTTGAAAAACTTGTCAATCTTCATCAACCACAAGGATCTCATTAAAACTCTTATTTTTTAAATAAAAATTTTTACTAATGAAATAAGGGGGCGATATAAAAATTGGAGGGGCGAAAAAAATTCCAAGGGGGCGATACAAAAATAAAGGTTGAGAACCACTGATTTAGAGTATGTTTAAAAAACTATAACCCGATGGATAGAACGTAACAAAGTCTATTTACCCGAGAATGCAGCATTAATACTTGATTCTAATTTGAGCTACTTAACACATGTAAAAAAAGTTTGACACAAAATATTAGGTCAAAAACAAAATTAGTCATCTCTCCAAATATAGTCACATTGACAGCATTTATAAAAAGTAGTCATCGGTTCATCTGCAGACCTCAATTGTATTTCTTGATAAAAAGCATCCCGGAAACCACATTTCTGGCACGTGACGGTAGTCTTGAGTCCGGTGAATGATTCTTTTTCCACAACTCCCATTACACGTCTCTGTATTCTTGGAATGTCGAAAACATACCGATCGAAACAAGTTTGGTTATAATCACAAGTATAACATTCTAATTTACTTGAATCACAATTCACTATCGAACGGAGGACATTGTGGCAATTAGGGCAAAATAGAAACATTAAATTGCACCACTTAACTCGTCTTTAATATTAATAAATTAAATTTTAAAATAATACTTTTAAATTAAATTGAGTGTATATGCCTTTAACACCAGCTTTGTTTGCTCGTCTTAAGCAACGAGGAATAGTAATCCCTGATGCAGACGAAAATACAAGTAAAATAACTAAATTTATACCTTTAGGCCACTCTGTAGAAAAAGTGGAGACACGAGAGGAAATATTCGCTGAAAATTATGAGGATTTTGAACCCAACAACACCGAAAGTGAGTTCATATCCGAATTGAAGCTTCTTGTCCACGAAGTTGTCATTCCCCACCACGTTCTCAGGTCATCAACTGTCCGTTGAAATCAGACGAGCATGTTTGTACTGAGAAATGCTCGAATCAATACGGGTTAATGCCATTCATAGAAAATGCTCAAAATTCGTCAAAAAGATTAAATATGCTCAATAAATATCCACTTCCTTCCGAATGGAGAGAAGTTGGGGATCCTTTGACGTGCTCAGTTAATATTAATGTGCATTAGTGGACGGTTTTACTACTGGAATGTCACCACTAACCAAGTCTCGTGGTTACCACCAAATCATCCAAGGGCAAAAATTTATGATTAATATTTCCTGTTTTTATTTTTTTCATTAGCAATTCTTTTTTTTATTTATTTCTCCAAAAATCAGATCAACTGAAACGTCCCTCTCTACGCTCATTGTCACATTCTGGCTTTTTAAAATTTTCAGCAAGATTTGCGTAATTATAAAGATCCCTACACAGTTCTCCACGTGTGTAATATCAATCGAGCTCATTTTTTCAGGCGATCAGTTTGAAATATTTTAGGATAATTTGCGCTTTTTACAGCTCGTCTAAAACCTTTTTATATACTCTATTCTGGCTTTTTAAAATTTTCAGCAAGATTTGCGTAATTATAAAGATCCCTGAATCCTAAGATTTTATGAGCAAACGGTTCGTGATTGTATTTCCTATACTGAACATGCCAAAAGAAAACTGTTATCGCAATGGACGTTGTTAATGCTTGAAACGTCAAGGTAGGACAATTTACGGATTTGGTGGATAAATTATACATAATTTTTTTAATAAAATACATTGATATTCCTTACAATTAACCATATAAAAATTAGCAATTTCATAAATATACTAACTAGCTACCAAACGACGGTGAAATACTACGATTGCTTTTTTAATTGGTAAGAAATCTTGTTGAAATAACAAAAAGTATATTTATTACGTAAATTAGAGTTATATCGTTGGAAAATTTATTTTTTTCTAATATTTTATTTTTTGCATCTGTTTATTTATGTTTATTTAGAGAATTATTTGCGAGTGGACCCCAGAGCTCCGGCCAATCGGGCAATGGACGATTATTTCTCCGAACATGGAACAAATATCGTGGAAGACCTAGATCCACTCTTCCGACAGTTCTTGAAAGGGATCTCAAACTTCATGGCAAAAGTTTCAAAAACTGTGACGACCTACATACCGCTCAAATGTTTCGGACCACCCTATTTTTCTCAATTTCCAAGTCAATCCTAAATTATTTTTATACGGTTCTTTAGAGAAACTTATTAA